>NC_046626.1:23044096-23103093 GCF_900324465.2 Anabas testudineus | reverse complement strand
ACAGTGTGAGTACTGTTGTACTAGTGACACTTGGTCTTTAAGACAGAACCAGTTTCATTCAGACAGGTGAGACTTCACCCAGTATGTGTTGTGTGTGTGTGTGTGTGTGTTTGTGTGTGTATCTGTGTGTGTTTCTGTGTGTGTGTGTGTCTGTGTGTGTGTGTTTTTTGTGTGTGGTAGTTTTGTGTGTGTGTGTGTGTTTGTGGTGTGTGTGTGTGTGTGTGTTTTTGTGTGTGTGTGTCTGTGTGTGTGTGTGTGTCTGTGTGTGTGTCTGTGTGTTTCTGTGTGTGTGTTTTTGTGTATGTGTGTGTCTGTGTGTTTTTGTGTGTGTCTGTGTGTGTGTGTTTGTGTTGTGTGTGTGTTTGTGTGTGTGTGTGTGTGTGTGTGTGTCTGTGTGTGTCTGTGTGTGTGTGTGTGTGTCTGTGTGTGTCTGTGTGTTGTGTGTGTGTGTTTTGTGTGTGTGTGTGTGTGTGTCTGTGTGTGTGTGTGTCTGTGTGTGTGTGTGTCTGTGTGTGTGTGTGTCTGTGTGTGTGTGTGTGTGTGTTTCTGTGTGTGTGTGTGTGTGTGTGTTTCTGTGTGTGTGTTTGTGTATGTGTCTGTGTGTGTGTGTGTGTGTCTGTGTGTGTCTGTGTGTGTGTGTGGACTACCAGGGGCGGGACTAACCCTGACTGACAGCTCAGTTGCCATAGTGACCTTCAGCTGATCAGGTTTCTGTACAGAGTTGGACCTTTTCTCTGTTCTGTCTCCGTCTGCGTCTCCTCTCCACCTCCTCTGTTTCCTCCCTCGTTCTCCTCTTTTCATCTCCCTTTCTTCCCCGTCCTCCCCCCTCCCGTCCTCCCCCTGCTCCCCCTCTCTGTTCTGTGCCTCTGTTGGTTTCAGTCTTTGCATTATAATTCTCTTCTTTCAGGGCTGCGAGGACGCTGAGGTAGGCTCCAACTCTCTTCCTGTTTCAGTGACATTGGGACCGAGCTCAGACCAGTAGAAACTCCTGAGCGACGACCACGTGTTCAGTCTTTTAGTGAGTCTGCAGACTGGAGGTCGCTCTCTAAGCTGTGACTCAGTGTGTTGTCAGATGATGTTTCCGTCGGGAATCTTTGACTTCCTACGTAGAACTTCTCGATGAATCTCTTTTAGCTCTGGGTTTGGTCTCCACCAAGTTCACGTGTCTTTAGCTGCTCTCTGACTGTGGCTTTTTAAAGCTCAGGAGACACCGAACACGCTGAGATCAGGACCAGAACATAGGTTTGCTCCTGAATCCTGCTTTTACCTGAACAACCAAACTAAAACAACAACCTTAACTTGTGTCGCTGCAGTGAACCGTGCTCACTTTACACACGTGTTCCTGAATCCTGCTGAGACCTTCAGTACAGACTCATGTCTGGTTTTGATGCAGTGGCCCCCGGGGGCCTCTATAACCCGACTATCTATTATTGGTTTTTGGCCTTGTCTCTGGTCCACAGAGATTTCTGTGATTCTCTGATCGTAGATGATGTGAAGTGAAGTAAGTGAACTGTTTGAGTGACACCGACCTGCTGTTGATTCATCTCTTTTACTTTTTCCACCATTTGCAGCCTCCTGGTTTTTCATGATGAGTCACAATGACTGAATTTTTCAGGTTCAACATTTGACTTGTGTCTTTGCCTTAATTATAGTTGAATATAGTTTTGAATTCCCAAATCACATTTTCAGTCCCTATATACGTATATTCCAGTATTAGTAGTATTCTTGTAGTATTTCTATGATGTGGTATTTGATGTGGTATTTGTATCTGTTATTTATGGTTCCATTTTTCTTCACCGTCCCGGGGGCGTTGTCAGTTTCAGACTTCAGCTGAAAGTCACAACAAAGCTCAGTAAATCTGTAAAATGTCTGTTTAATGATGAGAAGTGCAACAGGAAGTGATGAAGAGCTGTAAAACGCGTGTCGGTAGCTCACTAGTGAAGCTGGAGGACCGACAGGAACATGGTTTGTTCACTGAGCTCTGATCAGGTTAAAATATTTCAAATTAAATCTCAGATGCAGGTTTTCACTTTAGTTCTTTCTGATCTATGTTAGAAAAGAAAAAGTCAGTGTGAGACGGTGATGAAGCTCCAGCGTGTGGTTTTCATGTTAATAAGTGAGCTGTGGAGCAGCTCGCTGCTGGATTTGGTACTTTTGGACAGAACCAGCAGTTTCCCACCATGAAGCAGCAGTAATGGCTCGTTCAGCAGATTTCGTGTTTAATATTTTACTTGAGGTGTCATCTTCATGTAGACAGGGTTAGGGTTAGGGGTAGCAACTCTGTATGGTTTTATTTTAATTCATGTTTTAAAATGTAAGGCGGTGGAAGTGATTTGTTGTGTATCAACTAATTACTTAGATGATAGTTTATCACATCTAAGGATTTTCAAGTGTGTGAGTGTTTTATATCTTTAACTAACTTTTTAACATCTTTAAACTCACAGCTGAGGACTTAGATTAAGGTTGAATGCTGATTTAGATTCAAGCACAGACAGACAGAGAGACAGAGAGACAGACAGAGAGACAGATAGGCAGGTGTCCTTCCATAAGGACAGTGGTGGTCTGTCAGAGGTCATGGGTCAGTGTTAACTGACAATCAGAGGGAGCAGATCCAGATGCAGTGAGTCAGCAGATGAGGTGCAGCTCTGAGACAGCAGAGTATTTATAGACACAGACAGACGGACTTGTCCTCTGCAGACCTGACACTTGTCTCCTCCTCCTCCTCCTCCTCCTAGTCCTCCTCTGCTGCAGGCTGGAACACATGGACTCACCTAAACCTGAATCTCACCTCAAACACAGTGAAACACAAAATGGTCTGTGTCTGGTTATCAGGTGTTAAGTCTCTGAAGTATGTGTTAAATCCACTTTACTCCAGATTCTGCTGCCTGAAGTCCACCTGCTGCACACCTGACCCTGAAGGAGCCATGAGCACTCACTCGAACTCTGCGGGTCCTGGTGACGCCCTCGGCCTGTCTGCAGTGAGTCTCAACATGATCAGTAATCAATAATCATGTTTACATCACCTGGACCAGATGCCACTGCTCTTATTTACTGATATTTTACTGTAGTACCGTTTCAAATGCCAAAGTATTGTAGTAGTGGTAGTACTCTGCAGGGAGCTGGTTTCTGCTCTGTGATGTTCTTCAAAGTCCAGACCACACAACGTGTCTATGTGAACCTGACGGATCCGACCTGCACCACATGATGAGTCTCAGCAATATTAGTAAAGTCACGAGGACATTTCATCTCCTCCTCCTGCAGTCTCTGTCTCCCTGTCCTCCACGTTCCCATGGTGATGAGGAGGAGGAGGACTTGAACAAGGTGTTTGATGTCCAGGGTTTTCAGCAGATTCTTCATCCTGCAGCTCGCAGTCCTCCAGAGAAACGCAGAGTCTACAATGAGCAGGACTTTGAAGGTACTGTACCTCATGGTGGTTTAAGGTTTTAGGAGGTTTTTGGATCTGGTTTCGGTTCCAGGGTGTTTGTTTCAGGAACTTATTTGGTGAGATATCAAACAAATGGTTCCAGGAAGTTCCCCAGATATTTAGTACAGTTCTGGGTGCCCTCGAATTGGGTCCAGATAGGACTTAGTGGATCTCTAAGGAACCTGAAGAATGTTATAAGCAGACGGTGGTTCCTTAGGTGGTTTCTGAGGAACTGTTAGAGGCTCCAGATTCTGTGAAGAATCCTTAGTATTACATTTACATTTAGTCACTTGGCAGACGCTTAGATTCAAGATTCAAGATTCAAAAAACTTTATTGATCCCAGAGGGAAATTGTTTTGCCTCATTACCATTGTTCTCAAAACAGACAGAAAGAAATGGAACCACAACCAGGAAAGATCCAACACCAACATAAATACACAAACATAAATACACAATAACATCAATACCGAAAAACTCAATATATATATATACAGAATACGTAAATAGATAAATGAATTCGGTCAATATATTCACAGCAAGTATATGACAGTTTCACTTCCCCCACCCCTTACAGAGGGGGGAGGAATTGTACAGATTGATTGCCTACTTAGGGTAGGCAGGGTAAGCGTAAGGAGGTCTTAATCACTGAAGTACTTCTACAACTACTTGCAGACCACCGTCACTCTTCGCTCCACGTCCATCACCCTCTGTCCAAACCTCCCGCCGACAGCAGGAGAAGGAGGACCAACGAGGGGAGGAGGGAAGGGAGGCGAGGCTCAGCCCCCAGCCCTGTGAACACCATAGAGGAAGACCACGAGGAAGAGGAGGATGATGAAGAGTCCTGCAGTCAGACTGATGGAGAAGAGGGTCGTACGGCCACGCCCCCCAGGTGAGTACCACACCTGTCTGAAACTTTAAACATGTCTCTTCTCTAAAAACCTTTTTAATAAGGTTAATGAGTATCACCCGCCACCACCCCCCTTCACAGTGACCCGCCCACCATCTCGACCAATCGTAACGGACTATCACCTGGTTGCAACATGGCGAGTGTTGGCGTGGACGACACGGACGAGGTTGAGACATTGACGTCAGTCGACCTGGACTGCATCAAGAGTCAGTAAACTGATGCAGAGTACACAACAATACCCCTTTAAATACTCATACGAGTACCTTCATATACTACATACGACATTACCTGTAACAGTACCTACAGCCTTTGTTACAACATATTCATACATTCTGCATTCTGTATTTATACACACATACATATAACATCACATATGTACATGTAACTTGAAGTTACCATAACAAAAGCTAACATGCTACATCAGTGCTAACATGCTACATTAACACTAACATGCTACAACAATGCTAACATGCTACATTGACAATAACATGATACGTCAGCACTAAAATGCTTTATCAGTGCTAACATGCTACATATCAAATGACATTAATGCTAAAATGCTACATTGATAGTAACAAGATACGTGAACACTAACATGCTACATCAGTGCTAACATGCTACATTAACACTAACATGCTATTACACATTATCAGGACGAACTAAATCAAAGAGTTTCTGTTCATCATGTGAGCTGAAGCTGCTGCTGACCTGAACACAATGCTGTCGTCCCACTCAGCAGCCCACGGCCTCTATCTATTGTTACTCTGTGTGTGTGTGTGTGTGTGTGTGTGTGTGTGTGTGTGTGTGTGTGGTTCTGGTCATGGTTCCATGGTCGGTCTCTCAGACCAGCTTGAAGTCAGTCTCTACTCTGGTTGTGGTAAAATAACAGTTTGTTGTTGGACAGACTGAAGGCAGAACTCAGTGAGTATTCACCTGTTTCTACTCTGTTTGTTTGGAAATACAGCAGAACCAGAGTCCGGCTCCACTCGTCACTGTGTTTCAACCTGTCCTATTGCTGTTGTCCCCTTATGGACAGGGAGGAAGCGGTTTGCCGTTTCTGGCTTTGCAGAGTAGAGCCAGACATCTGGTTTAAAGAGACAGACTTGTACTGTGCTACTGAGGTGCTAAAGACCAGAAACTCTGCGCTGGACCTGGTGGTTGGACTGCCCCTGACACCAGCAGGTCCAGACTACTCAGTATTTACTATATATTAGGGGAGCTGTTGGGTCAGCCTGAAGAACTAAAGGTCAGGTAACACCCTGTAGGAATAACAGTGGGTTTGGTTTGATTTAACATAGGATGAACGTTTTCAGCTGGTTCAAAGTCACAGAACTGGTCCACACAGAAATTCTAGTATTGATATGACGTGAACTGGTTCTGGTTCTTCAGACCTATAGAAGTTATAACTGTACTGTTTTAGTAACTGATTAACTCTGAGTGGAGACCAGTCTGGTGGGTGAGAAACAAACTAGGGGGCGCTGTCAGCTAACACTTCCTGCTGAAATGTGATTGGCTGTTTGTAGTTTCTGGGAACAACAGAAGACTGATGTGAAAAGAGAGAAAATCAGATTTGAACAGAAACCCGAAGCCGAGCTGCTGATTACGGCTGAGTCTCGTCTTACTGACACCTCAGTGAGGATCAGTAGAGCCTGAAACATGGTTAGAAAGTTCCCACAAGACCACGGGGTGGGGGGTGATCAACCGAAGACAAAAGGAAGGGAGGAAGGAAAAGTGACTTTGGAAGTCCTCTGATGTTCTAATGAAGTAAAAATCTTTAAAAAGTTTTTATCACAGTAAAAGTACTTACTAAAACTTCTTTCCAGAGTAAAGTCAGTGATGCATTCGTGTTCATCACTCTAATGTTGCAGCTGGTTCTTCTCTGAGTTAAAGGACAAGTCACCTGCACAAATACTAAAACCCACAATAAACTGTCCACTCACTGTAACGTCTGTGAATCCACACTTTTCACCTGTAACCCCTGACTCTGCCCTCATTGACATATCCCGCCTCTTCAGGTCACAGGTTTGACGATGTCCCGGCAGTCCGACGTCACCTGGTGAGGCGGAGCTCCAGAGGGCCGATTGTCTACGTCACCAAAGATCAGATCAGCGGCCGAACGCAGGTCCAGCAGATCCAACCGGACCGGACCCCTCACGAGGTCAGAGACCAGAGACCAGAGAGGTTCATTTTATTAGCACACAACCAGACTCCTTTAGGCCAGGTCATGGACTCGTTCTACATACGTGTTGTATAAATCTTGACAGCAGCAGCAGAAACAAGAAGCTGCTTAGTTTGACGTGTTTGTCTGAACAACAGGAACCAGTCAAACAGTCAACATGTGCAGACATCTGAACGATTAAACTGAAGATCAGAATTCACACGTTTACCTGCTGCACATCAAATGAGAAACGTCCTCTGACTGATGTATATTTTAAACTTCACACATGTGTAAATGATGGTGACTGATAAGTAAGCTATGAATATTAGATATGTATACTCAAACTCAACAGTCACATTAAGATCTTCAGTCCTGTTAAATCAGTTTTACTTTTTCAATTCTCCAATGACCTTTGTCTTAATTTGTAATGACACAGCAGCAGAAGGGATGTTTTGTAAAGTGAAACAGGTTTTGGCAGCGTTCAGGTGAACAGGTTCAGGTGAGTACGATGTGATTCTTTAACTCGACAACAAAACAACTGGAATAGCCTCCAAAATGAGTCCGACAGGACGGAGGAAAGACGAGCCGGGAGTCTGAGCAGCTTAATCCAGGTGGTATTGTGAACAGGTAACAAACTGGACTCTGAGAGAGAGACAGGTGAAGTGGGAGTCAGGTAAACTCAGAGCTCAGTCTCTGTTGCCTCAGTGACCTCTCGTCTTCAGGATGGTTGGTTTGGACCTGAAGAGTCGACAAAGCAAGGTACTGTTTTATCTTGGATTCCAGGTCATCTGGTTAGATCTGATACTGGTTCTTTATTTGTTCTGGTTTTTCTGGTTTAACCAAATGGCTCCTGATGACAGGAAATCAGTTTTTAGCAGATTTGGAAACGTTTGTCTTAGTTTGGACGAACTGACACAGTTTATTCTGGTTTAGAGAGCTTTGTATTTAGTCCAGTTCAGTCCTGGATCGTAAGATTTAATGGTTCTGGAGCTTTTATGTCTTCATCCATCCACAGATCCACTGATGAACGTCACACACTTTAGTCTGATTTAACTTCACGTGTTAAAGCAGAAACAAATCATCTTTTAATGAAACTTTAACTAGATTTGGTTGATTTCCACCTGATTACAGCGGATTCTATCTTCATTAGTTTCTCTGTGGACAACACGATCTGTGGGAGTCTGGTCTGGTCTGGTCTCACTAAAGTCTATTTATGGTTGTTCTAGAGATTTCAAATGTAGTTGTCGTGAAACTGTAGATTCAGCAATGTCTCATCCGTGTTTTCCGACCTCTGAGAAACAGGATTTACTTCTTGCTCAAAATGGACAATAACAGATTCCTTCCTAATGAAGTGAATATAAGATTTCAGGAATAAAGTGATTTGATAAATTAGTTCATTCTGGTGTGTGAGAGTCTGCTCCTGTGTGTGTGCAGCTCCAATGTGGAAACAGTAGTCTGTACACTGGCATTAATGGGACAGTGCTCACACAAAGAGCAGGTCCCCGAAAACTGAACCTTGTTTTCTAGCTGTTTGTTGACATTTAAATTTGAAAGTTGGGTAGAAATACTGTGGTGATTGATTGATTGTTAAAGGTTGGGATAATGTGAATGTCAGTCAGTGTAATGTCCTCATAAGTGACTAAGACAAGTTTTTCTGCAGGTGTTTGTGGAGCTGAACGAACTGGTGATTGACAGGAACCAGGAGCTTCAGTGGAGGGAAACGGCTCGATGGATCAAGTTTGAGGAGGAGGTGGAGGAGGAGACAGAACGTTGGGGAGACCTCGCATCGCCTCCCTCTCCTTCCGCTCGCTGCTGGAGCTCCGAAAAACCATGTCCCATGGTGAGGAGGAGCAGGATCCAGACTGCCTCCAGTGGACAAACACTGACACTACACATACATACATAACTGTACAAATGCTAACTTGATGTTTTATGTTCTTATTTATTAAATATTCACAGTTAACTGAAATTATAAATATTAACCCTTAGCAATAAAAAATCTACTACCACATGAAAGAGGAAGCCAGTGGAACATTATGTCAGTGTCTGGTCAGTTAGTGATGATATCAGTGTGTGGAGATGTCATGTCGTTGTGTTTCAGGGGCGGTGCTGCTAGATCTGAAGCAGACGACTCTGCCAGGTATCGCCCAGCAGGTGGTGGAGCAGATGGTCATCTCAGATCAGATTAAAGCTGAAGACCGCGCCAATGTGCTGAGAGCCCTGCTGCTCCGACACAGGTTCATGCCCAAAATACATCTATTACTAATACATCCAATCATTGATCAGCCGTCCACCCATCCATTGTTGACCAGTCTGCCTGTTTAACCAAAAAGTGTCAGAGGCTCTGCTAATGAAACATCTGTGCCTCAGCTCATATATCCATCCATCCATCCATCCATCCATCCATCCATCCAATGACTCATCCACCCACTGTTATTTATGTATGTAACTTGAATTCCTTTTCTGTTTTGTTTGATCAGTCACCCGAGTGATGAGAAAGATCACAGCTTGTTCAGCAAGAACATTTCTGCAGCCAACTTGGCAGCCCTGATTGACAGACACAATGGCCAATCAGAGTCCTCCAACAACATGACCAATCACAGAGAATCTGATGGAGAAAAGGTAACCGGTTGTATTTATTGTCTGATTTATACATTAGCAAAGACAAACGCATCACATATGTTCAGTGGAACGGAGTCACAAGTTTGAAACTAACTGGTCCAGAGAAACAGTGGGTGTCATCACCACAGAAGTGGAGGAGCCTTTTCAGGGTTTACAAAAACTTTGTTGTTCACTGTGTCCAGAGAGAAGCTGCAGTTCTCTGTCACTCAAGATCCAAACATGAAGTGAGGCTGATGGAGAAGATCCCAGAGAGAGCAGAGGCCACCGTCGTCCTCGTAGGTAAGCATCACGTGTGCACGTCGTAGAGACATCATTTGCCTTCACATGCTGACCTACAGAGTGGCAGGTCCAGTAAGTTCAATGCAGCCCTCTTCTGTGTCTGCAGGCAGTGTGGGTTTCCTGGACCAGCCATCCATGGCATTTGTTCGGCTGCAGGAGGCGGTCCTACTGGAGTCTGTTCTGGAGGTGCCTGTCCCTGTGAGGTTCCTATTTCTCCTGCTGGGTCCACCCACTGCCAACATCGATTACCACCAGATTGGACGTTCCATTTCCACGCTCATGTCAGACAAGGTAACACACCACAGAGTTAAGGCCATCTGACATATTCTTGGATGTATGCAATATGACAAATGTTCAATGATGATCTTTTCTTTAGAACTTCCATGAGGCAGCGTACCATGCTGATGACCGCCAGGACCTGCTGACAGCCATCAACCGCTTCCTGGACTGCAGCATCGTCCTGCCTCCCTCAGAGGTTGGTGGAGATGAGCTGCTGCACTCAGTCGCTCGCTTCCAACGGGAAATGCTACGCAAGAGGGAAGAAGAGCAGAGTGGAAAACTGCAGGAGAAACAGACGAGTATTCAGCAGATGAAGGTTCTTAGTCTTTGTTGTCCCACCCTGACCATGTTGTGATTAATAAAATGTTTCTGTTGTAAAGAACGCCTCAAAACATGGCATTAAGTTCACTTTTTGCCATTTTGAATTATTTAAAAACCACACAAAAACAAAGAACTCAGTGACTGCGACACTGTGAAGCTTTGCAGCTTTATGGAAACAAAAATATCAGTTTGTATTTTAAAGAGTTGTTCTTATGCTTTAGAAACGGAGCTGAGTAGATTTAGGAGACTCCTTGTAATATGTGTTGGCAGCTGGAATTCAATCAATAATCTTTTTCTTGATGCTATTCAAAGGAATGTGCACCAGACTGGAACAAAGTATTGATAACAGTAAGTCAAATGTAGAACAAGTAAAAAACAAGATGTTAAAACAGAATACATGCTGGAGCTTGCTCATCTCGGTGTGTCTTTATCTTCCAATGGAAGTTAGCATATCATCAGCATAAGGTGGATAGTTCTGTTGATGGTCATATCTAATGTTGTGATGACACCTTAATGACAAGAACATTTGCTGATCTTTTCTTTCAGATTCCCTAGTTCCCTCCAAAGTTGGTGATGAGCCCCTCAGACGTTCGGGTCGGTTGTTCGGAGGTCTGATCAAAGACCTGACTCGACGCTACCCTCAGTACCTCAGTGACATCCGAGATGCCCTGAACCCGCAGTGCATGGCCGCCATCATATTCATATACTTTGCTGCACTGTCACCTGCCATCACCTTTGGTGGACTGCTGGGTAAGTCTGGACCTCAGGAACACGGTTACAGAAACTAAACAACTGATGAGTCAAGCAATGTTACTTTGAAGTGGCAATTTAAAGCTTGAATTTTTCCGTTAACATCTTCTGGAGCAGCCATAGGCTGACGAAAAAACAACAGCTTAATAGATACCAGGTGTTGCACAGGTAACTCAGTCAGAAGGATGATGTCACAAGTTGCTTTACGGTGGCTAAAGGAAAGGCTGCCTTGATTTAAGATGTTTGTTTAGATCAGGGGTGTCCAATCCTGGTCCTCGAGGGCCACTATCCTGCTGGTTTTCCAACTATCTCTGCCTTACCCACTGCTGATTACCTGGATCAGGTGTGTTCAGCCAATCAGAAGCTTTAAGTGCAAGGCTGGTTGCAAAACAAGCTGGACAGTGGCCCTTGAGGACAGGGATTGGACACCCCTGGTTTAGATAATGTAAGATTTGGCCCTTCAAGCATTTATGACTGTTGTCTGTCCTGTGACACAGGTGAGAAAACGGAAGGGCTGATTGGTGTGTCAGAGCTCATAGTGGCCACTTCGATGCAGGGCATAGTGTTCAGCATACTGGGTGCTCAACCTCTGCTGGTGATCGGCTTCTCTGGACCGCTGCTGGTGTTTTGAAGAGGCTTTCTATACTGTGAGGTCACCTGACAGATGTCTACACACCTGACCCTAAATATCCCAGTTAAAAAGAAATATTTGTACCAACAATGTCTCTGTTACTCCATCAGTCGCAATACATCTTGATCTATGTGTATTATCTTTTGTCATAATAATAGTCGACATCTCTTCTAACCTCCTCACTGACAAATGTACTTTTAGCAAACAAGCTAATCAGTCGAGATTCTGATGGTCCCCTTTTGTGTAGTTTTGTAGAGACAATGGGATTGAGTATCTGACAGGACGAGTGTGGATCGGTTTCTGGCTGGTGCTCATTGTTCTCCTCACTGTGGCATTTGAAGGAAGCATCCTGGTTCGCTTCGTCTCCCGCTTCACTCAGGAGATCTTCTCTTTTCTAATCTCACTCATTTTTATCTACGAGACCTTTGCCAAACTGATCAAGGTAAAATAAGGGCCAACAACAGCAAGCATCAGATGTGGGCAAGATTGTCATTCATCCTTAATTGTGTAGCAACAAATAGGATTTTAACAAGTGTCATTTTATGTAGTCACTAGTTTTTTTTCCACAGTATTTTTTTCACAGTGACCTCACAGTCTGTCTGTTCGATGAGTGAAGTGACTCTGACACACAGTCGATTTCTTCTTTGTTTCTTTTCTAGATCTTTCAGGAGCATCCTCTCCGAAATTGTTACCATGGGAACAGCACTGTGTCTCCATCTCTGTGCAACTACACCACAGCAGCAGGGGATTCTGGGAAGATCGTTGGAGAACCCAACACAGCATTGCTGTCTTTAGTGCTCATGGCAGGAACATATTTTATTGCCTTCTACCTGCGCAAGTTCAAGAACAGCTCCTTCTTCCCTGGACAGGTCAGTATCAGTCAGAATCAGTCTTTGTCTGGGACAACATTACATACAGTGGCAAGAAAAACTTCTTTTGGAATTTCATGGTTTATGCATTAATTGGTCATAAAATGTGCTCTGATTTTCATCTAACTCGCAACAATACAAAAACACAGTCTGATGAAAATAATACTACACAAACATTATATGTGTTCATGTTTCATTGAACATAACAAGTAAACATTCACAGTGCAGGGTGGATAAAGTATGTGAACCTTTGGACATAATAACTGGTTGACCCTTCTTTGGCAGCAATAACCTTAACTAAAAGTTTCCTGTAGTTGCAGATCAGACCTGCACAACAATCTGGAGTCATTTTGGACCACTCCTCTTCACAAAACTGTTTGAGTGTAGCAATATTCTTGGGATGTCTGGTGTGAATCGCTCTCTTGAGGTCATGCCACAGTATTTCAATCGGTTGAGGTCAGGACTCTGACTGGGCCACTCCAGAAGGTGTATTTTGTTGTTGTTCTTCTTCTTCTTTTGTTGAATTACTTGTATGCTTTGGGACATTGTCCTGTTGCATCACCCATCCTCTGTGGAGCTTCAGTTGTCGGACAGATGGTCTTACATTTTCCTGCAAAATGTCTTGATAAACTCTGGAATTCATTTTTCAATCAATGACAATAATCTGTCCAGGCCCTGAGCCAGCAAAGCAGCCCCAAACCATGATGCTCCCTCCACCATGTTTTACAGTGGGGATGAGGTTTTGATGTTGGTGTGCTGTGCCTTTTTTTCTCCACACATAGTGTTGTGTGTTTTTTCCAAACAACTCAATTTTGGTTTCATCTGTCCACAGAATGCAATATTTTCTTTGGACAGTAATGTCTTCCTCCGTGGTGTCCTCCCATGTACTCCATTCTTGTTTGATGTTTTCCTTATCGTAGATGTGTCAACAAAAATGTTAGCATGTGCCAGAGATTTCAGTAAGTCTTCAGCTGACACTCTAGGATTCTTCTTTACCTCATTCAGCATTCTGCGCTGTGCTCTTGCAGTCATCTTTACAGGACGACCACGCCTAGAGAGAGTAGAAACAGTGCTGAACTTTTTCCATTTGTAGACGGTCTGTCTTACCGTGGACACATGAACATCAAGGCTTTTGGAGATACTTTTGTAACCCTTTCCAGATTAATGCAAGTCAACAATTCTTGATCGTAGGTCTTCTGAGAGCTCTTTTCTGCGAGGCATGGTTCACCTCAGGCAGTACTTCTTGAAACCAGTAAACCCAAGACTGGTGTGTGTTTTTAAAGGGCAGGGCAGCTTTCAGCAACACATCCAATATCATCACACTGATTGGACTCAAGGTTGGCTCACTCCTGGTTCCAATTAGCTCTTGGAGAAGTCATTAGGCTAGGGGTTCACATACTTTTTCCACCCTGCACTGTGAATGTTTACATGTTATGTTCAATAAAAACATGAAAACATATAATGCAGAAAACCATGAAATTCCAAAAGGTTCACAAAGTTTTTCTTGCCACTGTACATGTAACACGTACAAAGGTGCACTGGTGTAATTAGCTACAGGTGTGTTTACTTCAGATTGTGAGAGTCTGGCACATAGACAAGAGGAGATACAAGGTGTTGTATCTGGAACAAATACGAGCACAGATTCATCAGTAATTTACAGCTGCAGATCCAAACGTATAAGCTGTAATGGTACAAATACACAGTTAAAATAAGACAGGTACATGCAGGTACTATAGGTCCGAGATGGCTGGTTAGTGTAGTGGTAAGATCACCTCCTTCCATGTGGGAGACTGGGGTTTGAATCCCAGATGTGGCCTACTTCCAGTAGGGGGCCTTAGGCAAGACCTCCTTACGCTTACCCTGTCTACCCTTGTAAGAAAGCGTCTGCCAAATAAAGAGTAAATATAAATTCAAGAGCTCGTGCAGGTTTTCCACTCTGCAGTCTAAGTTTTATTATGTACAGAACAAAAGCATCCACAACAAAACTACTGTCCCAGTTCAGTTCACTGGGTCACAATTTTGGATTTAAATATGAGGTCTTGATATTTTTCTTTTTGCCAGTTTGTGATCATATGTCTGGTGCTTTGCTTGTTTTCAGCTCCGCAGGATCATTGGAGACTTCGGGGTTCCCATTGCTATCCTCATCATGGTGCTGGTGGACTACAGCGTGGAGGACACCTACACCCAGGTTAGACCAGACCAGATTTTAAGACTGATAAAGAGCCTCATGTGGTTAGAGAACACACTGTAAAAGATCAGACATGTTAATAATGACCCTCTTGGTACACGCTGACAGAAACTGAATGTGCCCAGTGGATTCTCTGTGTCCAGTCCGGAGAAGCGTAGTTGGCTGATTTCTCCTTTGGGTTCAGACGGACAGTTTCCTGTTTGGATGATGGGCGCCAGCATCCTGCCAGCCATCCTGGTCTTCATCCTCATCTTCATGGAGTCCCAGATCACAGCGTACAATACTTAAAATAACCATTCAAGTGTTCACGTTTTTCCTAAATGTAAAACTGAGTGATTTCACTTTATCCCTCCAACAGGCTGATCGTCAGTAAGAAGGAGAGGATGCTGGTGAAAGGAACTGGTTTTCACCTGGACCTCCTAATCATTGTGGTGGTGGGTGGAATCTCAGCTCTGTTTGGTTTGCCCTGGCTGTCGGCCGCGACAGTTCGCTCCGTCACCCACACAAACGCTCTCACCGTCATGAGCAAAGCTGTCGCCCCTGGAGACAAACCCCGGATCCAGGAGGTGAAGGAGCAGAGGGTGACGGGCTTCCTGGTGGCTGTCTTAGTGGGTACGAGCGCCTGAGACCTTTTGCTGCTAGTTTGACTACAATCACGGCAGCTTGCTCTGATCTGGTTCTGATCCCCATCTCAGGTCTGTCCATTGTCATTGGGGAGGTTCTGCGTCAGATCCCCTGGCCGTGCTGTTTGGAATCTTCCTCTACATGGGCGTGATGTCCCTGAATGGGATCCAGCTCACTGAGAGACTCATCCTGCTGCTGATGCCCCCAAAGTACCACCCTGACCAAAATTATGTCCGCAAGGTGAGACCCCACCTGGGACACAAACATCAGTCACCGCTGAAGGTTTCGCATCATGAAAAAGTTTCAGAAAATTAGGGAGATGTGTAACGAAGGCTTCTGGACTGTGGGTTGTGGTCCATGGTCTGTCTTTTACCTTGTGAGCTGTCGGGGCTAAAACTTTACCCAGGACCAGAACAACACAGATAAAAACAATGAGCTGATGATTCTCTTCAGAAATGCTCACCTGCCTGTTTCCACCTCACCTGTCTCTCTGTTTCTCACCGGTCTCACAGGTGCGGACATTAAGGATGCACCTCTATACGCTCGTCCAGCTGACCTGTCTGTCTCTCTTGTGGGTCGTCATGGCGACAGCAGCAGCGCTGGCATTCCCCTTCGTGCTGCTGCTGACCATACCTGTAAGGATGCTGCTGCTGCCCCGCCTCTTCACCTGGAGAGAGCTGCAGAGTGTGAGTCCCACCTGGCTGTACCTGACATTATCCTGACTCATGCCAGGACAGGTCACTGCTGAGATCACTAACTAAACCACTAATTAAACATTTACCTGGTAACTGGCCGGGGAGCTTCTGTGTGTTTATGACAACTGCTGATGGATGAACTGACCAATCAAATCTCAGAGTTTTGAACAGGACAGTCCGAACAGAACACCAGTGGGTAGTTTTGGTTCTGTGGTAGTTCTACAGTTATCTGGTGACAAATCCAACAAAAGGTATGGTTTAACTTGGATTGTGACCTTTGACCTCTGCCCTCTGACCCTGCAGCTGGATGCTGACGATGCGGAGCCGTACCTGGAGGAGAAGGAGGGGCAGGACGAGTACTCGCAGCTGCAGATGCCCGTGTGACGTGCAGCGGTGGAGGTGATTGGTCAATCTGACCTGACGGACAGCGGGCTGACCTGTGCTCTAGCTTGTCTGTAGCTGAGCTGGGTGAACTGTACACGCTCTTTGCTAAATGTGTTTCGAGTTTTCTTTTCTGGGAAGTGGGAAGTTTCTTTCTGTCTGACTCTGATGAAGCTGCTGAGCAAACACTCTCTGACTCTCACATCACTAGGTCACTATAACCGAACAGCGCTCTGTGTTTCCTAACTGTATCCATCTCTGTCTAGCATTAAATGGAATTACTTTTAACTTATGCAGATTTCCTTTTCTTTATTGAGACCAACTTTTTTTAGTTTTGACTTAATGTATGAGAACTATAAGGGTTCTGGACGGTGCAGAGAAAAAGAACAAAAACCAGTTCCTGCTGCAGATGACACTGCTGGTTCTTTGCTGTCGTTAGATTTTCACTGATACGTTGACAATCCTCTTTTTAACCACAACCACAACACCCCCCCGCATGCACTAACACCCCCAAACTGACCTTTCACTTAACCCCCTCAGAAAATGTCTAATGATCCGTGTGGTAACGATCACTGATTACATCACATGATGTTTGATAACTAATATAATATCATATCATATCATATCATATCATATCATATCATGTAATATAATATAATATAATATAATATATATATATATAATATATATAATTAATATATTATATAATATATATATATATAAAATAATGTAAATAATATATTAATAATAATATAATCTCATCATATCATATCTATCATATCATGTATAAATAAATATAATATCATATCATCATATCATATCACGTATATAATATATCATATCATATCATATCATGTAATATAATATAAAATAATATAATATCATATAATATAATATATCATATCATATCATATCATATCATATCATATCATATCATATCATATCATCTAATATAATTGATCTGTAGATTTTTTTTAGATCATATATGAACAAAGAGATGAGAACAAACTGTAGGTTAATGTTGCACTTATTTAGCTATTTTCTACCTAACTGGTTTTCAAAAGTGCTTTTACACTGCGTCTTATCACACACACTGACACACCGATAGCAGAGCTCTATGTGACAGGAGGAGCCAGGAATCAATCCACCGATCCCCTGATTGGTAGACGACTGCTCTACCTCCTGAACCACAGCTGCCCAAGGAAGAAGAAAGTTAAGAAACAAGAGCAGGTCGGGCTCTCGCGATCCCACCAGTCACTGCAAACAGATGTCGGCATCAGGACGACACCTGCAGCTGTTTGGGAGGTTGAGAACTAAAAGTTCTTCAACGTCAGCTGAGTGTTAATTAGCTCCCGTCGATCCATGAATTGTTGTATTCTTCTCTGTTTCACTGACCGTGGGGAGGGGCTGTTATTGGGGCAGTTTCTCTCATCTGTTCAGTTCGGATCATTTTAACAACACCAAACGAATGTCCACTAAACTCCGCCACCATTTGTCCATCGGGTCTGAGAGGTCTCCACCTTGTCTTCCTGCCACTGGAACCAGTTTAACGTTTGGCTGAATACTCTCATAGATGCAGCCTCCCGCCTGCTGAGAGACCTCCTCTCCAGTCACCAGCTCCAGGCGTCTTCTCTGTCTTCATGCTGACCCTGTTATCGCTGCTGCTTTCAAATGAACCTTTAAAGCTGAGAATGCTGCTGTTGATTCCTTCAGTTCCTGCAGCACAGATGAAAATGGACTGCTCTTGTCCTCCAGGAGCGACGTCAAGTGTCGATGACATGAAAACTGTGAACAAACGACGTCTTTGGTCTCTCAGTGTCAAACTCAGTTAGAAAGGAAAAGGTGTATGTGCCACGTGGTATTGAATCAAATGGAATTGGATTTATTTCCTTTAGAAGAACATACACTGGAGAACAACTTCTTCACTGCTCAACATTTGAAGGAACGTACCATGCTGCTAGAACGGGGTTGTACAAAATAACCAGATTAGAGAACATCAATGGCTGTAGCATGGAGAAGCATTAGAACAACGTTCTCTGAAGGTTACTACAGTAAAAACAGTTAGTGTCCCGGCCCCTTTGAATGACTTCAGCACACCTCTGGAGTGATGTTGGTCCACTCGTCTTCCGGTCTCTTCCCCAGTTCTGGGATTGTAGCGATTGTAGTTTCTTGACCATAACTTTGTTGCCAAGGATTTTCCACAGGGTTTCTATTGGGTTTGGATCAGGACTCGTTTAATTAATTTCAGGTTTTCAGTTTCAAGGAAGTGCTTTACCTGTGGCTGACAGGGGGCAGTGTCCTGCATGGAAACTGTTGACTAGTGACGAATACAGGGCAGGAACTGCATGTGGTCGAAGAAGGTTCTGATAAACATTTGCATTCACTCTGCCATGTAGCTGTGGAAGAGGCCCAGAAAACAGAAAACATCCCCCAAACCACGACACTTCCTCCTCCATCTTTCACTGACTTCTTTACACACTCTGGGTTCAGTCTTTCCCCAGTTCAACGACGGACATAATGTTTCCCGTCGGACCCAAATAAATTAAACTTGCTTTCATCACTAAAGTGAACTTTGTACCAACTCTCCTGTATCCACCCAACATGCTCCTCAGCAAAGGTGAGTCCACCCTTTGGATTCTTCCTGCTAATGAGAGGTTTGGACACTGCAGCGTGGGCTTTAAATGTCGACACACTGTACGACAAGACTCAGCACTGAACTGGCAACTTCCAAAGTCAGTGAAAACTGGAACGTCTGGCTGCCAGTTAAATGGGGTTTGTCAGATAATGAAATGAAATGAAATTAATTACCACCGATAACTAGGAGGCATCTGACAGTCTCTAATTTAGATCAGTTGTTCTAATATCTCATCCAAGTTTTTATACTGTGCTTCAGAACATATGGAACTACTGAAATACTGCTATTTTACTGCTGTTACTTAAAGCTGTGATCTTGACATTCAGGAAATTGTAGGTTGTTCTCTAATTGACCTCCAGAGTATGTTGCCGTGCTGTAAAGGGACTTTTCATCGTTTCAGTTTTACGTTCTTGTTTAGAACAAAAAGAGGAAGTTACTCAAACCAAAACCAGATGAGCTGCAACCTGTGAGTGAAGAGAGCCCAGACAAAGGGAACTGATCTGGATTCAGATGATTTGGATGATTAGGCTGCAGCATTTTGGAGTAAGGACGGCGGTGCCCCAGCGGGAGACGACGATGACGATGATCTGGATTCAGATGATTTGGATGAATCATCCAAATCATGGATGAATCATCCAAATCATCTGAATCCAGATCATCGTCATCGTCGTCTCCCGCTGGGGCACCGCCGTCCTTACTCCAAAATGCTGCAGCCTAATCCAAAATGCTGCAGCCAGAGTTCTGACTGGAATTAGCAAGAGAGATCATATTTCTCCAACGTTAGCTTCTCTCCATTGGCTCCCTGTTAAATCCAGAATTGAATTTAAAATTCTTCTCCTAACTTATAAATCCCTTAATAATCAGGCTCCATCTTATCTTAAAGACCTCATAGTTCCTTATCTTCCAAGCAGAACTCTCCGTTCTCAGACTGCAGGTTTACTTGTGGTTCCTAGAGTTTCCAAATGTAGAATGGGAGGCAGAGCCTTTAGCTACCAAGCCCCTCTCCTGTGGAACCAGCTCCCAGTTCAGGTTCGGGAGGCAGACACCGTCTCTACATTTAAGACTAGACTTAAAACTTTCCTTTTTTATAAAGCTTATAGTTAGAGATGGATCAGGTGACTCTGAACCATCTCTTAGTTCTGCTGCTATAAGTTAGTCTGCTGGGGGACCTCTACTGATAAACTGAGCTCCTCTCCTCTCTCCTTTCTCCTGTATCAATGCAAATGCCACCATTGCATGTCATTAACTTTGTGTCTTCTCTCTCTTTTAGTTGTGTTTCCTCCTCTCTGTCTCCCTCTCTCTGTACTTTTCTGCAGGTATCCTCGGCCTGGAGCTGTACATCTCCAGAATCCAGTTCATCTGCCCAATGTTCTTGATGCTTGTTGTTGTCTTTATTGCCTGCTGTTCTTTTCTCTCTTCTCTTTCCACTCACCCCAACCGGTCGAGGCAGATGGCCGCCCACTATGAGCCTGGTTCTGCTGGAGGTTTCTTCCTCTAAAGGGAGTTTTTCCTCTCCACTGTTGCCTAAAGCTTGCTCAAATGGGATTGTTGGGTTTTCTCTAATATTTTGTATAAATATTTTCTGTAAGGTCTTAAACCTTACACTGTAAAGTGCCTTGAGATAACTTCTGTTGTAAATTGGCGCTATACAAATAAAATTGAATTGAATTGAATTGAACTTCATCAGCTGATTGTTGGATTTTAACAATCTGCATCTGAATGAAGGTGAAGAACTACAGTACAAGTACCTCAGAATGGTTCCCAAGTCCAGTTCTTGTGTAAAAATACCTTCTACAACTATCGACAAA
This sequence comes from Anabas testudineus, assembly GCF_900324465.2. Taxonomy (NCBI): domain Eukaryota; kingdom Metazoa; phylum Chordata; class Actinopteri; order Anabantiformes; family Anabantidae; genus Anabas; species Anabas testudineus. The sequence goes on along the minus strand of NC_046626.1, from coordinate 23,082,522 downwards.
GTATTTATGAACATTTCATCACAGCGGACCATTCAGTCGAACCTCTTCTTCGTTTCACTTTCGCGCTGCAGCTGCAGGTCCCTCGCTCCCGGAGTGAAATACTCTCAATACAGATGAGAAGGACGTGAACGAAGGAGAAGAGTTTGAGTAAAGCCTGGATCCTTGAAACCTGATCACCAGACTTAAAGTAGAACAAAGGTAACGTTTCTCTCCTTACTTTCTTATTAGTTGTCTCCAAACAGCAGTTTCACGTCTATTGGTACAAACAGTAGGTGAAAGCGAACGTCTTGGTGAACGACGTGAACAAATCTTCACATGTGGTCAATAGAATCAAAGGAACAAGCTAACACGGCAATTCATTCATTCCAGTTCTAATTTCAATTCTATGTCTACTTCAATTTTATTCATCTGGCTCTTTACATAATCAGAGTATCACAGTAACCCAACAAACCAGGTTAATCAGCACCGGGAGACAGTGGAGAAGGAACAGAGGGTTAGATGAAGCAGGTCTGGATTAATGCTGTGATCTAATGAGCTACACTGGAACACTGGGCTTATTAGTTCCAATGAGACTGAAACCAACCCACCAGTCAAGTACCTGTTATAAGTTTTGATTTACAAACCTCTGCAGAGTGGGAGGTAGGAAAAGGTCCTGCTGGGATCAGGAGATCAGACAGTATGAAGGAGCTCTACCATCATCATCAGAAGCATCTTTAATAGGAAGCCAGTGGAGGGAAACTAAGACAGGTGACACAGCTGAAAGAATCTTAGTGACATTTTTAATGTGGTGTTTAAAACAGAGGCAGTGACGTGGAATGTACAGTTTAAAACATCGTTCTAAAATACACAGTGTGTTTCAGTGCAGTAATACAGATGTTGACTGTGTGTGTAGACTGTGCAGGGATGAACCTGCTGCTCTCCGCTCTGCTGTGTTTCCTCCTCTGCTCGATGCTGCCTGTAGACTCCATGATGGTGAGTGGAACAGGAGAAGATCCACTACATATAAACAGGAACCATGAACACACTGGTTCTTCTTAACAGCAGAGAAATGTTGGGATCACACTGACAGGAACATCTCCAGTTTCTTAACCGTTAAATACACATACACTCTGTTGTTTTTGTCTTTCAGATCCATCCAAAGTCCACTTTAGGACAACCCGTCCCACTGAACATGGCTGAAGATGCTGTTGATGACATGTACGACGGCTGCACAGATGCAATGGCAGAAACGGTGAAGAACAAATACTTTGAGGAGGAGAACACCGGGATATTTGGACGTGTGTGGGAAAACGCAGCCGAGTGTGCCGAAGAAAATCTACAACAAAGAGATTCAGAGGATCAGGATCTGACTAGAGATCACATGCAGGCCATCTGTGTTTATACAGCAGAATACGAACATTTCTATGAGAAGTTCAACGACCATGTGAGGAACAACAGGAGTATTTATACCTCTCACTTCCCGTTTCACTCTTTACATTTCTGGCTGACGTCAGCTGTTCAGACTCTCAATCAGAACAACAAGTGTCACACAACTTACCGTAGAACCGACCTGCAGTTCAGTGGTAGGATCAACCAGAGGATTCGATTCGGTTACTTCGCGTCCAGCTCTTATAAAACCACACTGAAGAACTTTGGTCAGAAGACCTGCTTTCAAATTCGAACCTGCTCAGGCGGTTTCATGAAACATTACTCAGCTTTCTGGGACACAGAGCAGGAGGTGCTGATTCCTCCTTACGAGGTGTTCAACATAACCGATAGGAAGTCGGGTTCTGCAGCGCCAGGTCTGACTGACTGTGAGGTCGTGTATGTTCTGGAGAGCGCTGGGGTTCAGAGCCACCTAAACTGTGGCGCCATAGACGGCCGGCCTTCAGCTGGTGCAGTCCTCGTCGCCTGTCTGTGTGCTATTTTATTCCTGTTTGCTGTTGCAGGTGTCGCTATGTTCTTTCTCAGGAGTCGGGGAACAGGAGCACCATGTTTGTGATGGTGCTTTAACAGTCGAGTCTTCACTTTTTCCTCTGTTTGTGAGGGTGAATGTGACGTTTTGATGTTTAACTGTGACAACGTTGATCATCGTGATATTGTTTGTGATTCAGATCTACGTGGACTGGGTTTGGGTTCAGGTTTTGACTGTTCTCTGTACATTTAGAAACAGAAACAGTAAATATATTTGTATTTTCATTCATTACTCATGTCGGTAATCGTATTTAGATCGAACACTGTTGTATTTCTGCTTTTTTCTACTTGTACTTCACTACAGTTACTTGATAACTGCAGTTACTGATTCCTTTTTTAAAGATTTCGCTCACGGCAGCACGTGCATGTACTGAACCACTGGGAATGATGGAGGTGCACGTTCCAACTTTCCCCATGTGAGTTTCACTTCCCATTGTTCTGCAGGGCTCAGTCAGCATCCTGTGAAACGACTACCGGATGTGTTCACGGGTGAAAAACAACAAACCCACATGTTCCCGAAGAGCGACGTGTTCATCAAGTAGAACAGGGTTCTTGTAATCACGACTTAATGATGTTTCCATGCTGTTGTTCATACTGATGTTTGTGATGACAGATGTTTTGTGTGTATTTACCTGATGACACCAACATGTTCTGTTTCCAGTGCAGAGAGAGGAATAATTATTATTATAATAAAACTGAAATTAACCTGTTGTATTTAAAGAAATCCTCTGTCCACTGTGCTGGATTATACAGGATTAGACGGTCTAATCTAATCCCAGTCCTGGTTTTTAGTGTGGGGTCACAATGATTCATCAAATAGCAACATGCTGCAGAATGTGCTCCTCAAAGCCAGTTCTATTCCAGTTCCACGGGACGCCCCCCGGTGGCTCTGGGTGTCACCGCAGCCAGTTCTGTTTGAAACTCAGGAACACTTGTGCTTCATGGAGGCTCTAGAAGTTCAAATAAAGTTCTAGAGGTTATGATAGTGGCTCCATGAAGTTTTTAATGGGTGTTTTTCAAGTCATAGGAAATGGGATTCATTTGGGTTTACGTCCCTGTTAGAACCCTAGAGAGGATCCAGACATTATCCTGAGGTTCTGAGGGAACTTAAAAGGGTTCCATGGGTCTCTGAAGAGTTTCTGTGTGTTTCCTTTATGGATTCTTATGTTTTTAAACACATTCCTGGGGCTCAACCTAGACGTTGTGGTTCTTAGATAAGTTCTATAAATTCTTTGGGTTCCGCTGAGGTTCTAGATCAGGGGTCTCAATTTACCTGGGGGCCACTGGAAGCAGAGTCTGGGTGAGGCTGGGCCACATCAGGTTTTCCACAAGAAAAGCTTTGTTTAAAAAAAATTCCAATCTTCTCAAATCTCTTTATTTTTATTTTATAACACAAAATTAGATGAAAAATAATAAAAACAATGAATAATAATAATAACAACAACAATAATAATAATAACAATTAGAAACTCTAGTCAGCGACTATATGTAGTTTCTTCAGTCTTCTATATCTGCTGTATTCAGATTCACAGTTCTTTAACCTTTAACCATCTTCTGATCATGGCTTCTTGTGCCTACTCCTTGCTGCTGGAGACCTGGCAGCGCTTCCTTGAGGGAGGAAGCAGCTGAGACCCTCAGTAAGGTTTGAAGATGATCATCAGTAAGTCTGGACCTGTACCTGCACTTATTGAAGTTCAAGGTGGAGAAGTATGTGCTCCCAAAATAGCACATGGTCCACTTGAACGTTCGGGAAAGTTCAGGGAAGCTGAGGGTCAATTGTCTCAAAAACTTCAAAGAGCGCGATGTAAATATAAAAAACAATGACCCACAAATAACGGTGCGACCCCATAATTGGTCCAGGTTACCGGGGACTGTTATTGTTGATGGACAGGTGTCTCTATGTGTCTGCAGACTACATTATTCTGCAGTGAGTTCTTTACTTTTCTTTTAACCTGCCACGCATCACTTTGACTTATAATGTCCCGCTGGGCAGGAACTTAAAAAAACCTTTTTTTTGAAGTGTTGTGAACGCAGCACTGGGATGAACGTCGTCGTGAGCTTCATAGAAACAAGGCTGAAAACTCTCCATGGCAACGCTGCTTCACTCATCAAGAAATGTTTCTCTGATTGATTTAAGCCCGCCCGATGTCCCAGTTCGTTCAGTTCCGCACCAATGTAAAGTACCAAACATCAAACTCGGGGGCCGCACAAACATTAAACTTTCATATTAAGGCGGGGGCCACAAACTATCAGGGGCCACAAACTATCGGGGGCCACAAACTATCGGGGGCCACAAACTATCGGGGCCGCGAGCCTGAGACCCCTGTTCTAGATGTTCTATTAATTTTTAAGGTGTCAAACCGGTTCAGGAGTTTTCTAAACCCACCAAAGATATAAGTTCTCATAAGGTCCCATAAAGAGTCTGAAAAGGTCCGATGGTTTCTTTTGACTGTACTGTATCAGTATTATACTGCAGTAACAGTAGTAGTACAACAACTGTATTATACTGCAGTAACAGTAGTAGTACAACAACTGTATTATACTGCAGTAACAGTAGTACTACACAACTGTATTATACTGCAGTAACAGTAGTAGCTAGTACTACAACAACTATATTGTACTGCAGTATAAGTAGTAGCTAGTACTACACAACTGTATTAAACTGCTTTAACAGTAGTAGCTAGTACTACAACAACTGTATTATTCTGCAGTAACAGTAGTAGTACAACAACTGTATTATACTGCAGTTTATGTAGTAGTACAACAACTGTATTATACTGCAGTTTATGTAGTAGTACAACAACTGTATTATACTGCAGTTACAGTAGTAATACAACAACTGTATTATACTGCAGTAACAGTAGTAGTACAACAACTGTATTTTACTGCAGTAACAGTAGGAGTACAAACACTGTATTATACTGCAGTTACAGTAGTAGTACAAAAACTGTATTATACTGCAGTAACAGTAGTAGCTAGTACTACAACAACTGTATTGTACTGCAGCATTAGTAGTAGCTAGTACTACACAACTGTATTATACTGCAGTAACAGTAGTTGCTAGTACTAAAACAACTGTATTATTCTGCAGTAACAGTAGTACTACAACAACTGTATTATACTGCAGTAACAGTAGTAGTACAACAACTGTATTAAACTGCAGTTTAAGTAGTAGTACGACAACTGCATTATACTGCAGTAACAGTAGTAGTACAACAACTGTATTATACTGCAGTAACAGTAGTAGTACAACAACTGTATTATACTGCAGTAACAGTAGTAGTACAACAACTGTATTATACTGCAGTAACAGTAGTACTACACAACTGTATTATACTGCAGTAACAGTAGTAGCTAGTACTACAACAACTGTATTGTACTGCAGCATTAGTAGTAGCTAGTACTACACAACTGTATTATACTGCAGTAACAGTAGTTGCTAGTACTACAACAACTGTATTATACTGCAGTAACAGTAGTAGTACAACAACTGTAATAAACTGCAGTTTAAGTAGTAGTACGACAACTGTATTATACTGCAGTAACAGTAGTACTACACAACTGTATTATACTGCAGTAACAGTAGTAGCAGTACAACAACTGTATTATACTGCAGTAACAGTACAACAACTGTATTATACTGCAGTAACAGTAGTACTACACAACTGTATTATACTGCAGTAACAGTAGTAGCTAGTACTACAACAACTATATTGTACTGCAGTATAAGTAGTAGCTAGTACTACACAACTGTATTAAACTGCTTTAACAGTAGTAGCTAGTACTACAACAACTGTATTATTCTGCAGTAACAGTAGTACTACAACTGTATTATACTGCAGTAACAGTAGTAGTACAACAACTGTATTATACTGCAGTAACAGTAGTACTACAACAACTGTATTATACTGCAGTTTAAATAGTAGCTAGTACTACAACAACTGTATTGTACTGCAGTATAAGTAGTAGCTAGTACTACAACAACTGTATTATTCTGCAGTAACAGTAGTACTACAACAACTGTATTATACTGCAGTTTAAGTAGTAGTACAACAACTGTATTATACTGCAGTAACAGTAGTAGTACAACAACTGTATTATATTGCAGTAACAGTAGTACTACAACAACTGTATTATACTGCAGTTTAAGTAGTAGTACGACAACTGTATTATACTGCAGTAACAGTAGAAGTACAACAACTGTATTATACTGCAGTAACAGTAGTAGTACAACAACTGTATTATACTGCAGTAACAGTAGTAGTACAACAACTGTATTATACTGCAGTAACAGTAGTAGTACAACAACTGTATTATACTGCAGTAACAGTAGTAGCAGTACAACAACTGTATTATACTGCAGTAACAGTAGTACTACATTACTGTATTTTACTGCAGTAACAGTAGTAGTACAACAACTGTATTTCATTGCAGTAACAGTAGTACTACGCAACTGTATTATACTGCAGTAACAGTAGTACTACACAACTGTATTTTACTGCAGTAACAGTAGTACTACACAACTGTATTATACTGCAGTAACAGTAGTAGTAGTACAACAACTGTATTATACTGCAGTAACAGTAGTAGTACAACAACTGTATTATACTGCAGTAACAGTAGTACTACACAACTGTATTATACTGCAGTAACAGTAGTAGCTAGTACTACAACAACTATATTGTACTGCAGTATAAGTAGTAGCTAGTACTACACAACTGTATTAAACTGCTTTAACAGTAGTAGCTAGTACTACAACAACTGTATTATTCTGCAGTAACAGTAGTACTACAACAACTGTATTATACTGCAGTTTAAGTAGTAGTACAACAACTGTATTATACTGCAGTTACAGTAGTAGTACAACAACTGTATTATACTGCAGTAACAGTAGTAGTACAACAACTGTATTATACTGCAGTAACAGTAGTAGTACAACAACTGTATTATACTGCAGTTACAGTAGTAGTACAACAACTGTATTATACTGCAGTAACAGTAGTAGCTAGTACTACAACAACTGTATTGTACTGCAGCATAAGTAGTAGCTAGTACTACACAACTGTATTATACTGCAGTAACAGTAGTTGCTAGTACTAAAACAACTGTATTATTCTGCAGTAACAGTAGTACTACAACAACTGTATTATACTGCAGTAACAGTAGTACTACAACAACTGTATTATACTGCAGTTTAAGTAGTAGTACGACAACTGCATTATACTGCAGTAACAGTAGTAGTACACAACTGTATTATACTGCAGTAACAGTAGTAGTACAACAACTGTATTATACTGCAGTAACAGTAGTACTACACTACTGTATTATACTGCAGTAACAGTAGTAGTACAACAACTGTATTAAACTGCAGTAACAGTAGTAGTACAACAACTGTATTATACTGCAGTAACAGTAGTACTACACAACTGTATTATACTGCAGTAACAGTAGTAGCTAGTACTACAACAACTGTATTGTACTGCAACATAAGTAGTAGCTAGTACTACACAACTGTATTAAACTGCAGTAACAGTAGTAGCTAGTACTACACAACTGTATTATACTGCAGTAACAGTAGTACTACAACTGTATTATACTGCAGTAACAGTAGCAGTACAACAACTGTATTATACTGCAGTAACAGTAGTACTACAACAACTGTATTATTCTGCAGTAACAGTAGTACTACAACTGTATTATACTGCAGTAACAGTAGTAGTACAACAACTGTATTATACTGCAGTAACAGTAGTACTACAACAACTGTATTATACTGCAGTTTAAATAGTAGCTAGTACTACAACAACTGTATTAAACTGCAGTAACAGTAGTAGCTAGTACTACAACAACTGTATTATTCTGCAGTAACAGTAGTACTACAAAAACTGCATTATACTGCAGTTTAAGTAGTAGTACAACAACTGTATTATACTGCAGTAACAGTAGTAGTACAACAACTGTATTATACTGCAGTAACAGTAGTAGTACAACAACTGTATTATATTGGAGGACGCGCGTGTGTTTTTTCGTCTGAGAGCAACAGCGGGATTTTTAAACTCTACACAACATTTCTTCTACATTTCTCCAACTCAGGTACGTTAAGATGACTAATATTCAGCTTGTTCAGTGTGTGGAGTGCAGGATGTTTAGACCGTCTTCCTCCGTCGTTAGCGACAATTTTACCTGTGACAGGTGTGTGTTAGTTAGCACTCTGACGGAGAAGATATCAGCGTTAGAGGAGCGCATCCAGACTTTAGAGAGGGTTAGAGAGAGTGAGAGTAGTCTTATTTCTTTAGAAGACAGTCTGGGTGCCGCGGGCGGAGATAGCCAGTCCCCGACTCCGGCATTAGAGCCCTCACAGCGGGGCGAGTGGGTGACGACTCGGTGGCATACTCGCGCAGCAAAAGCTAAGGCTAAGGCTAAAGCTAGCCCACCGGAGCACACCACCCCCGCGTTTCACGTGTCTAACAGGTTTGCCCCCCTCAGTGATTCACCCGCTGAGAAACCTGGAAGAACTCTGGTTATAGGAGACTCGATCATGACACACGTGAAATCAGCCAGACCTTTAGGGGCTCCAGCGGCTGTGGTCAGGTGTATCCCGGGGGCCAGGGTACCGGACATTGAAGGCAATCTTAGGGCCTTAGGACAGCATAGCTTTTCAAAGATAGTGATACATGCCGGAGCTAACGATATACGCCTTCGTCAGTCTGAGGTTACCAAGAATAACTTTAAAGAGGTGTTTAAATTAGCGAAGGCGATGTCCGAAGTTGTAATCTTCTCTGGCCCCCTCCCAATGAGACGAGGTGACATAACCTACAGCAGGTTATGGTCGCTGAACCGCTGGATGTCCAGGTGGTGCTCCGAAAACAACGTGGGCTTCATAGATAATTGGAGTACCTTTGAGGGCAAACCTGGCCTGTTAGGGCGGGACGGTGTCCATCCCACTCGGGAAGGTGCTGCTCTCATTTCTTGCAGTATAGCTCATAGTCTAAGATCAGGCCTAGCTAGTCGCTGACTACCCAGAGTCCAGGCCAGGGAGCAGACAAACAGGCTAAACCAAGTGTCTGCTAGCTGCACAGAGTCGTCACTCAGGGTTCAACATATTGAGACTGTGTCTGTTCCTCGAGCTAAACAAAAAGCTAGAAAAACCCAGAAAGTATGTTTTAATAATTTAATTAACATACAGACCTCAAATTCAGAGCACACTGATTGTGCAGCCAGCACCTCTGATCTGAAGTTAGGACTGTTAAATATTAGATCTCTTACATCTAAAGCTCTTACTGTTAATGAAGCTATCACAGATCAGGAGTTTGATATACTCTGTTTAACAGAAACCTGGATTAAACAGGACGAGTATGTAGCTTTGAATGAAGCAACTCCTCCTGGATTCAGCTACATTCACCAGCCTCGTCTGACTGGTAGAGGAGGAGGTGTCGCAGTTATTTACAATGATAAACTGACTATCGTACAAAAGCATGTACACAAATTTAAAGCTTTTGAATATCTTTATAGTAACATAACAAGTGTAGATACAAATATAAAGTCTGCTCAGCCGATCCCACTAATTATCATTTACAGACCCCCAGGGCCCTACTCTGAATTTCTTTGTGAATTTGCAGATTTCCTTTCTAACCTAGTTGTTTCTGTAGACAAAGCGTTAATTGCTGGAGATTTTAATAATCACTTTGAGAATCCAGAAGACCCTCTGAGAACAGCATTTATGTCCATATTGGACTCGCTAGGAGTAGATCAGTGTGTAGTAGGACCCACTCATAAAGCGGGTCACACCTTAGATTTAATAATATCATTCGGTTTAAGTATAAGAAATTTACTTACGCTCCCACTGTCTGAAGTTAGACCACTATCTTGTTTCAACTACAGTGTGTCATATTAACAATGTATACTCAGCGCCGCGCTATCGCATTAAACGTACATTTACATCAACTACCGCACAGAGCTTTATTAATAATCTTCCAGAGTTATCAACTTTGATTGGATCACCGTCTGACACCACAGAACTAGACCAGGCGACTGAATATCTCGAGTCGTCATTACGTTATACCTTAGATAATGTAGCTCCAGTTAAAAGAAAAGTCATCAGAGATAAGAAACCTGCTCCCTGGTATAACGATGACACGCGCGTCTTAAAACAGACAGCTCGAAAGATAGAACGTAAATGGCGCCAAACTAAATTGTTAGTATTCCAGATAGCGTGGAAGGAGAGCATCCTGAACTATAAAAAAGCTCTTAGTGCAGCTAGATCAACGTATCTCTCCACTCTCATAGAAAACAACAAAAACAACCCTAGATTTTTATTTAATACAGTAGCCAAATTAACTAGAAAGAAAACTACTGCAGATATCTCCATAACAACGTTGTGCAGTAGTGAGGACTTCATGAACTTTTTCAATAACAAAATTGTAAATATAAGGCAGAAAATTCAAGCTTTAAAACCAGACAATTTAGTTGACGCAGGTGACGAGCTAACCTCAGCAGATCAGTACCTAGATTACTTTACTCCTCTTGAAGAGAATGAACTAATTTCACTCACCTCTTCTGCAAAATCTTCAACCTGTACATTAGACCCTATACCGACACACTTTCTAAAACAGATAGTGCCAGAAATAATAGAACCCCTGCTGACAATCATAAATTCCTCACTTAGCTGTGGGTATGTCCCAAAGTGTTTTAAATTAGCAGTTATTAAACCGCTAATCAAGAAACCTGATCTCGACCCTTGTCAGCTGTCAAATTACAGGCCGATATCAAACCTCCCCTTTATCTCAAAGATTCTGGAAAAGATAGTAGCTGGGCAGCTATCCTCGTATCTTCATAGAAATAACATACACGAACTCTATCAGTCAGGATTTAGGCCTCATCACAGCACAGAGACGGCCCTTGTTAAAGTAGTAAATGACCTCCTATTGGCCTCTGATCAGGGTAGTGTCTCTATGCTTGTGCTACTCGATCTCAGTGCAGCTTTCGACACCATTGACCATAGTATTCTCCTTCACAGACTAGAAAATGTTGTTGGAATTAGGGGAACGGCCCTCTCCTGGCTTAGGTCCTATTTGACTGATCGTTATCAGTATGTAGATCTAAATGGCGATTACTCCACATGCTCTCCAGTGGAGTTTGGTGTTCCACAGGGCTCAGTTTTAGGCCCCCTGCTTTTTTCCCTCTACATGCTTCCTCTGGGCAACATTATCCGTAAACATGGTATTAACTTTCATTGTTATGCTGACGACACACAGTTATATGTTTCATCAAAACCAGATGAGATCAAACTGCTTAATAAAGTTGAGCAATGTGTAAAGGATATACGAGACTGGATGCTAATTAACTTCCTTCTGCTAAATCCTGATAAGACAGAAGTACTAGTTATAGGATCACAGGCAGCTAGAGGCAAGATGTTAGACCACACCGTAACTCTAGATGGCCTTTCCGTTACATCTAGTGCAACAGTCAAAGACCTTGGTGTGATTCTAGATTCCAGTCTTTCATTTGAAGCTCATGTAGATAATGTCACCAGGACAGCTTTCTTTCACCTCAGAAATATTGCCAAGATAAGGAATATTTTGTCACTAAATGATGCAGAAAAATTAGTCCATGCTTTCATCACCTCTAGGTTGGACTACTGTAATGCCTTACTGTCTGGCTGTTCAACCAGGTGCATAAACAAGCTTCAGTTAGTTCAGAATGCAGCAGCGAGAGTCCTCACTCGAACCAGAAGATACGATCACATCTCGCCTATCTTATCTACACTTCATTGGCTCCCCGTGAAATTTCGCATTGATTTTAAAATACTACTTTTGACATTTAAAGCATTAAATGGTCTTGCGCCGCATTATCTAAGTGAACTGCTAGTGTCTTATGATCCACCACGCCTACTTCGCTCAAAGGATGCTGGCTGCCTGTCAGTACCTCGTATCCTAAAAACTACAGCTGGGGGCAGAGCTTTTTCTTACAAAGCCCCAAAGTTATGGAATAGCCTTCCAAATAGCGTTTGGGACTCAGACACAGTCTCAGTGTTTAAGTCTAGGCTGAAAACCTACCTATTTAGTCAAGCATTTGAGTAAATAGATCTGGGAAGGACTCATGGACGTAGAGCATTATGGTGAACTGGTATGTTTAGATGCTGTCTTCCCAACTCTCACTGATCACTCGGGTTTGTTGATGGTGAAGTGTTTGGTTGGTCTACATCCCAGTGCGCCCTCATGTCTGTGTTTCCTTCTGAACCCACCCTTTTAGTTAGGCTGTCATAATTAGTCCTGCCGGAGTCCCTGCTGCACTACACTAAATATACATTCACCTCAAACTTTATCTGACTGTGAATACAACTAACTGCAATCTCTCCTCTTCTCTCTCTTTCCCTCTCCCTCTCTCTTTTCCCTCTTCCTGTCTCTCTGTCGAGCTACACGTCATTCCACCCTTTGCCCTCTGGACCTGTCTGACTCGTCCTGATGCCCAACTTCTGGCTGGAGATCTCTTCGCCTGGATCCACCGTTTGCCCTTGGGATGCGTTTGGAGACTGGATTGGTCACAAGCTACTATGATGTCTGTCCCGGCCTCGGCGGACGTCGGAAGCTGTTTCTTGGAGGTCTCGACTCAACGCTCGATAGTCAAGGAATGGAACAAGTCTGCCTGCAATAACTAACTGGACTCCATATTAACTTAAAAGACATTAACTGTTATACTGGACTGCTGCCTACACAGCATGTAATCACCCATATGAGGATGGGTTCCCTGTTGAGTCTGGTTCCTCTCAAGGTTTCTTCCTGTTGCCTTCTCAGGGAGTTTTTCTTGCCACTGTCGCCCTCGGCTTGCTCATCAGGGACAATCACATTATTATGACTCATACACATACACTGTTCATGTACTGTTCTTTGGTTGTGTAAAGCTGCTTTGTGACAATGTCAATTGTAAAAAGCGCTCTACAAATAAAATTGAATTGAATTGAATTGAATATTGCAGTAACAGTAGTACTACAACAACTGTATTATACTGCAGTTTAAGTAGTAGTACGACAACTGTATTATACTGCAGTAACAGTAGTACTACAAAAACTGCATTATACTGCAGTTTAAGTAGTAGTACAACAACTGTATTATACTGCAGTAACAGTAGTAGTACAACAACTGTATTATACTGCAGTAACAGTAGTACTACAACAACTGTATTATACTGCAGTTTAAGTAGTAGCTAGTACTACAACAACTGTATTGTACTGCAGTATAAGTAGTAGCCAGTACTACACAACTGTATTAAACTGCAGTAACAGTAGTAGCTAGTACTACACAACTGTATTATACTGCAGTAACAGTAGTACTACACAACTGTATTATACTGCAGTAACAGTAGTAGCAGTACAACAACTGTATTATACTGCAGTAACAGTAGTAGCAGTACAACAACTGTATTATACTGCAGTAACAGTAGTACTACACAACTGTATTATACTGCAGTAACAGTAGTAGCTAGTACTACAACAACTATATTGTACTGCAGTATAAATAGTAGCTAGTACTACACAACTCTATTAAACTGCTTTAACAGTAGTAGCTAGTACTACAACAACTGTATTATTCTGCAGTAACAGTAGTACTACAACTGTATTATACTGCAGTAACAGTAGTAGTACAACAACTGTATTATACTGCAGTAACAGTAGTACTACAACAACTGTATTATACTGCAGTTTAAATAGTAGCTAGTACTACAACAACTGTATTGTACTGCAGTATAAGTAGTAGCTAGTACTACACAACTGTATTAAACTGCAGTAACAGTAGTAGCTAGTACTACAACAACTGTATTATTCTGCAGTAACAGTAGTACTACAAAACTGCATTATACTGCAGTTTAAGTAGTAGTACAACAACTGTATTATACTGCAGTAACAGTAGTAGTACAACAACTGTATTATATTGCAGTAACAGTAGTACTACAACAACTGTATTATACTGCAGTTTAAGTAGTAGTACGACAACTGTATTATACTGCAGTAACAGTAGTACTACAAAAACTGCATTATACTGCAGTTTAAGTAGTAGTACAACAACTGTATTATACTGCAGTAACAGTAGTAGTACAACAACTGTATTATACTGCAGTAACAGTAGTACTACAACAACTGTATTATACTGCAGTTTAAGTAGTAGCTAGTACTACAACAACTGTATTGTACTGCAGTATAAGTAGTAGCTAGTACTACACAACTGTATTAAACTGCAGTAACAGTAGTAGCTAGTACTACAACAACTGTATTATTCTGCAGTAACAGTAGTACTACAACTGTATTATACTGCAGTAACAATAGTAGTACAACAACTGTATTATACTGCAGTAACAGTAGTACTACAACAACTGTATTATACTGCAGTTTAAGTAGTAGCTAGTACTACAACAACTGTATTGTACTGCAGTATAAGTAGTAGCTAGTACTACACAACTGTATTAAACTGCAGTAACAGTAGTAGCTAGTACTACAGCAACTGTATTATTCTGCAGTAACAGTAGTACTACAAAAACTGTATTATACTGCAGTTTATGTAGTAGTACAACAACTGTATTATACTGCAGTAACAGTAGTAGTACAACAACTGTATTATACTGCAGTTACAGTAGTAATACAACAACTGTATTATACTGCAGTAACAGTAGTAGTACAACAACTGTATTATATTGCAGTAACAGTAGTAGTACAACAACTGTATTATATTGCAGTAACAGTAGTACTACAACAACTGTATTATACTGCAGTTTAAGTAGTAGCTAGTTCTACAACTACTATGATCCAGTTCTTATGTTTGTTCTGTCTGACTCTCCCTACTTGGCTCCACCCCTCTCTGACTCACCTGGTTGTCATGGCGACCTCCCCTCCCCATTGTCCATTCGAGCAGCTCAGTGAAACCTGAGCAGGCGTGGCGGCTCGTGGTCACCTGAGCTGAGCTGCTGCTGAATTTTTGATGGGGCTGTGAGAGATCCTCTCTGCCACAGCTGAACACCTGAACAGGTAGACGCTTCTTCAGGACCAGCGACCACACACACCTGAGAAGCTGCTCCAGCTCCTTCAGGACAGGACACTTCGGGGCTTCAACACACAGGTAACGGCTCCTTCTCCAGCTTTAGACCAGTATTTAACCTTCGTATTTACCTTTAATGTTGTTCACAGGTCGTGTGACATCATCATGTAGATCATGTGTCTCAGCACATAACTGTTCAGGAACCGTTCTACCCTTTGTGACACAGCAGGTTCTAACTTTTGTTGTCCCAAAACGTAAGATAACCAGACTCTGACACACCTGGTTTTCACTAAGTGAAACAGACTCCGTTTTCATGTCCGCTGCTTCTTTTTAGGAACATTTTACCAAGGTTCAGTCGGATCCTGTCATGTTTGGGTCGAATGACTACGTTCAGATCAGTCGAAGGATTCTTCCTGGTTAGACCGAATCCTGAGGAAACTGATGTCTGGAATAGTTATGACCAAGACTGGATCTTCAACCAGGGGAAGAGGGCCCCAGGCCTTATAATACATCCAGTACACAATTTCATTACTGAGCCATTTGTCAGCACGGACAGTTATTGGGGCCTCCACCCTCCACCCTCCACCCTCCACCTGAATTGTTTTGTTGAGGAATTCAAGGTGCAGATGTTTTAGTACGTCCGAAGCTGATTCCTGCTGAGGTCGTTATCCAGTTAGCTGGCCTGTTTATGGGAGTTGTACGATGTTGTTACTGATGCTGGATTTAATAAAACACTTCCTGATGTTAGAAACTAAGTCAGAGACAAAAACCAGTGAGTTTCTATATCAACTATTTGTTCTTTGGTTTCCTTACTTTTTTATATATATATATATATATATATATATATAAACTGTTCCAGTTTGATCAGTCTGGATTTACTGTGGGTTCACCTGAATGCTTGAAGCTGTGATCCAGGTATGTCTGATGTCCTTACCTGAGACAGGTGATGGTGTCAGGATGTCTGAAGGGAGGCAGCGAACTTTGTCCACCTCTGGAGAGTCTCTGTACCAGATCCTGGGTTTGGAGAAGGGCTGCAGCCATGATGACATCAAGAAGTCCTACAGGTGAGATGAGCTCCGCCCCCTTACCTACCGTAAACAGGTGATGGTCGGCTGACACACTCATGTATCAGAACTGATTGATCCCCACAAAGGGAAACATCACATACACTCATTAGCTTTCAACCACAGTAAGTAACCTTTAGTGAAAACCTGTGTGTGGTGTCAGGAAGCTGGCGCTACGGTACCATCCAGACAAGAACCCGGACAACCCAGAAGCAGCGGAGAAGTTCAAGGAGCTGAACAACGCTCACGCCGTCCTGTCCGACCTCACCAAGAGGAACATCTATGACTCGTACGGGTCTCTGGGACTCTACGTGGCCCAGCAGTTTGGAGAGGACAACGTCAACACGTACTTCATGCTGTCCACCTGGTGGGCCAAGGTGAGGGGGGCGGGGCTCACAGCATCCCTGTGAACTGACCAGTACATGAATGGTCCTGCCTCAGTTTACTTCAGGACCTCTGTCCTCTAATCCCAGGGTCTGTTCCTGCTGTGCGGGGTCCTGACCGGCTGCTACTGCTGCTGTTGCCTCTGCTGCTGCTGTAACTGCTGCTGTGGGAAACTGAAGCCGCCATCCACCGGGGAGGGGGCCGAGTCGGACTACATGTCTCCAGACGACCTGGAGGAAGAGATCCGGAATGAGCCCGACAACGGTGAGACGACAGGAAGTCCTGAGCTTTTATTTTGACACATTCTTCTCTTCCAGCTTTCCTTAACAAATGTTAGCAGCAGGAAACTGGAGCCGTCAGTGTTTTACCCTGTAGTTTCCCTGATGTCCCATTAATAAGTTAAGGTTTTTAATTCTGTTTATTCAGCATATTTTATCTAAAGAGCTTTTTAAAATTCACCAGCCCCTAAATTTAGATATAGAATGAATTTAGTTTAAGGTTGAAACCCCTAAAACCCTTTAAACCATGTAGTTTAAAGGGTTTGAGTCTGAGTTGATAGTTACCTATAACCTGGTTTAGGTAACTATCTGCTGTGGTAGTCCTACAAAATAAAAAGTAAAGTAGTTTTAAACTCTGTGGAACATCCATTAAATTACTTTAGTCCTTTAGTTCCACTGATCACTGTTTGTCCAGATGCGATAAGTGATCCCTTGAATAAGAATGAAACTGAAATCTCAACGGCTGTGGTTCAGGAGGGCTGGTGGTCTGAGCCTCTGCTCCTCTGGTCCCCCTTGGCTCTGACACTATCAGCGGTGGGTCTTTAAAGTGGTTTCTGTCTGTCTGTGCAGACGCTGAGACTCCGATCGTCCACCAGCCGACGAACGCCAGCGAGAAAACTCAGCTCATCAGTGACGGACACCGCAGATACGGGGACACCTACACATGAAGCTGAGACGGGACACAGAGATTTCTTCATTTCATTGAATGTAGAGACCTGAACCTGATGGATTCCTGCAGGAGGTCCAGGTCCAGTTCTGACCCACAAACACACTAAAACACAACATGAGCATCAGAATTTTTTTCTGGACCCCCAAAGAACCAAAATCTGATCCCAGTGACTTGTCTTTGTTTCTCCCGACCAGTCAGGTCCACCACTATTTGGACGGTTTCATCATTTTGTTTCGGTACGACTCCACAGTGGATCGACCGTGATTAAAGTGTCCACTGTCGGCTTTAATTTAATTAATTCATGGACTGAGTTCTGGTTCATAAAGGGGCCAGATGCTGGTTTCTTTCCTGGTGATGATCCAGCCTTTGTTGCAGCTGTCTTCACCTCCTGCTGGTTGTAGTTGGAGTAACATTCAGGTGAGCTGAGGGAGAATAAAAGGTCCAGAGAATTCTTCCAGAATCCAGAACAGCCTCCAGGAGAGTCTGACATCACAGAAACCGTTACCAGAGTAAAAACAGATGAATGTGACACCAGAGCCAGAACCAGATTAGAGTTTGAGGTCCTGGACAGCTGGCAGCTCACCTGTGCAGAAGGTGTTGTTCATGTGGAACCGGTCGTATTTACTGAGGACTGAATTCTGAAGTGAAATGATCTGATGACAGAAAACCGTCAAAAGACAAAGAAGTGGAATCTACAGTAAGTCCACGTCAGTCCCCGACCTCAATCAGCTGACCTGAATGTCACCTGCTGAAGGTAAAAGAACCAAAAACCAGCAGGAAGTGAAGACGTATCTGAGCATCATCAGGGAAGAAACCAGCACCTGTGATGTGCACACATTTAAATTAAAGCTGAGAGTCTGCTCCTCCGGACTGTGGTGGAGGTTACAGTATGGTTACAGGATGTGGACCTGGACCTGGATCTGGTTTGAAAACTGTGTTTATCTGTACTGTATGTTTATTCTGCGGTCGTCTTTTGCTCCTTCAGGGGCTGAGACATCCGACTTTATTCTATTTGATGAAACTAACCCCCTGATTGGTTGTTGATATGTTACGATAGCTGCTTTAAAATAAAGGTCGTAGTTCAACATTTGCTGCCTGTTCTAATGTGTGAGGACAGTGTTTCAAGCTGTTTGTGTGGATGTAAATAGTCTTTTGGTTTGAAACCAGTTTCCTTTTGTTCTTATTCTATTTGAATGAACTGTGATCATGTGACGTGATGATGTCACAGCTTCAAACGTCTGCATGAATTTAATTAGACAGTGAATAAATAATTGATGAGCAGTCAAACACGTCTTCACACCTGTTTCTGTGTGTGTGTGTGTGTGTTGGGTGGGGGAGTGGGGGGGTGTAGGTGCAGTCAGAGCAGGATCCTGGTCTGTTACTGATCCAGTTCTAATGAAACCTGAACTTTGACCTGCAGGAGGAGCTGCAGCCTCCTCAGCTCCTTGGACAGAGATGCGGACTGTCCCTTTAATAAACTCTGTCCTGTTACTCCACCTCCCCCTCCCTCCCAGCTCTGTCATGCCTTCTCCTGACCTTTGACATATAAGGACATGTGGACAGCAGCTTACGTCCGTCCGTCTAAAAACAGACACACACAGAGTCCAGCAGCGTCACAACACCACAGCTCCTGTCTGCTGCTGCTTTTTCTTTATTTTATTCACGTCTCCCCCGTCCTCCCCCGTCGTGTCCAGGTCACCGTTGTCTTCCTCTCCAGCTCCTCATCCAGCATCATGGAGAGTCTGGAGAAACAGCTCGTATGCCCCATCTGTCTGGAGATGTTCACCAAGCCGGTGGTCATCCTGCCCTGCCAACACAACCTGTGCCGCAAGTGTGCCAACGACGTCTTCCAGGTGAGGGCCACGCTCGGGTCTTTTTACCTTGGGTTTCAGAGTGTGTTTGGTCCAGTTGAACTCGCTGCTGTGCTGTTTTCATTACATGGTGAAGCCGAGCAGCGGCTCCATATTGGTGTGTTCAATGACACAAAGAGACATTTACTCATTAGTTCCACAATCCACATCGACTTTAAACGTGTGCACAGAGCAGAACGGCCAAAAATCACAAATCGTACTGTTTCAGCCTCCTGGAAACTAAAACTGAAAAAAGAAAAGAGCACAAGCAAAAGTAAACAGATCAAACAGACAAACTAATGAAGACACTGTTTTAAATAAGTTCTGCTGTATAAATATGTGAAGTGTTATATTTCCACACGTCAGTACATTATACTGTGTGTAGTGGGAACACAAACTGACCAGAAACTTCCTGAGGACGTCGGTGTCTTCAGAATAACCTCCAGAAATCCATTGAGAAACCAGAGGACAAAGAGAGTGCAGAACTTCATCCAGAATCATCATGATTTTAGTGTCACAGTGAACCAGTGGCGGCTGTCTAAACGTCTGTGTGTTTGCTGTAAACAGGAGTCGATCACTGAGAGTTCAGTTGCTTTGATGGGACAGTTTGACTAAATGTCAACTAATAATGGAACGTTTTACCTGTTTAGACTTGTTTGTCTAAAATAAGATAAGTTCAACTTTATTAATCTCTGAAGGGACATTTGGGATCTACTCTACATGCTCTAAAAAGTATAAATACTGCAGTATTCCAGTCATTTCAAGTATTTAAACCAGTGTTGAACTGGATGCTGTTGATAACATGAAGGTTTGAGTCTCGTGAATCAGTTTGTGCAGAATCCAACACGTTCAGCTTGATTCATGAATAATTCATCTTCTCAAACTGAACCTTTAGAAATAAAAATCAAATGTTGGAGCTACACAGCAGAGAAATAAGTTTTAAAACTCGCCTCATGTTTGTTCTGAAAAATCTGACAAACATTTGTAGAAATGAATCAAAACTGAGATCAGTGATGTGTTTCCACTGGTTTCTACTTTATTCAGTTTGAACTGTTCTACATGCGCTGATACACGTCAACACTTCCAAAATAAACCTAAGTCTAAACTGAACTTGTCTGAGTTCTACTGATGTTCTACTGACATCAAACCAGGATGTTTTGTGCTGCTTGTGATTGAATCTGGTTCGACTCGTGGTCGAATCTGATTGCCAGTCTCTGAATAAACTAACATGACCAATCCCTGTATCAACCTGTCTACCTGCCTGATGCCCCACCCCCTGCAGGCGTCCAATCCCTACCTGTCAACGAGGAGCGGCTCCACGGTGACGTCTGGAGGTCGTTTCCGCTGCCCGTCCTGCCGACATGAGGTGGTCCTGGACAGACACGGGGTTTACGGACTGCAGAGGAACCTGCTGGTGGAGAACATCATCGACATGTACAAACAAGGGACCACCAGGTAACACACCTGTACGCACCTGGATGCACATGCTTGCCTTGTGTTTTGGGGACCGAGTCAGATGCTTCAAACACTCTTTTGAAACACTGAGGAGAAAGTCATCAATACATCCTCTCCGTGCAGTGTGTGTACAGGTGTATCACACCTGAGGATGGCACGTCATTAAAGGGACAGTTCACCCATAAACACACAAATGTTTAATTCAGGTGTGACATTGTGGCTTTTATTTTGGTAGTGGTACAAGGATCTCAGGTGTTTTTAAACTGTGTCGACACTGTTGAGCTCTAGTTTCCATCTACTCACGTGAGTCTGGATTTCACAAGAACCAGAGTCCAGCTTGGACCTGGATCATGTTCACAACTACATGTTTTTAGTTTGAGGACGGCCACAAACAGGAAACACGAAACACGACACGAGTTCTACAAACACAAAGAAGAAGAAAAGATTCATTCAAAGATGTAAAATCACACACCGAATGTGATAAGACAGCGTGACATGAACCAATCAGATGTAATCATCAAAGCTTCCTGCTGCCGTGTGCGTGACAAGACTGCAAGACTACATGTGATCTTACAGAGACTTTGTTTATTACACTGGTAAAAATAAAAATATTCACCTTATTTAAAGAGAAATATAAGAATCCTTCAGTTTCACTCTCAAACTTAAGAATTGAAATTTACTTCCTAAAATTTCCTTAAAATCTGTGTTAAATTTGTGTCAAACACAAAAACACAGAAAATATTGTTTTTATTTTCACTATGTTAATAATTCAGTTTCAGAAAATATTGGAAACTTTGATATTTATACTTATACTATACTTCAGCCGTCTGGAAGGTTTTAGGGGAAATAACGACACTGACACATTCACTGGGATCTGGCCCTGGTTAAAGTTCAGTTCAGGTTCAAACCCAGAAACAAGAAATAAAAAAAAAAAACCACAGTCAGCTTCCTGAGCTCTTTAACGTCACCAGTGTCATTATTTACCTGAGCAACCAGGTAAATCTTCTGTTTACACGTCACGTTTGAATTTCCTATGTTGTCGTCTGCAGGTGTTTCTGTCATTAGCTGCAAGTTGTGACACTCAGACTCTATTTTTAAATGTAGGTCAGTGAGACGGCTGCAGGATTATTTTAGTTTGTACAGAAATACTGACACAGATCAGAGGACGAGCTGAGATAAATACGTTCAGGACAAAAGAACCGAGTTGGGTTCTGATTTTATATTCAATTCAATTCAATTCAATTTTATTTGTAGAGCGCTTTTTACAATTGACATTGTCACAAAGCAGCTTTAAACAACCAAAGAACAGTACATGAACAGTGAATGTGTATGAATCATGAAATCAGAGACAGGAAGAGGGAAAAGAGAGAGGTAGAGAAAGAGAGAGAAGAGGAGAGATTGCAGTTAGTTGTATTCACAGTGAGACAAAGTTTGACGTGAATGTATATTTAGAATAGTGCAGCAGGGACTCCGGCAGGACTAACTATGACAGCCTAACTAAAAGGGTGGGTTCAGAAGGAAACACAGAGATGAGGGCTCACTGGGATGTAGAGCAACCAAACACTTCACCATCAACAAACCTGAGTGATCAGTGAGAGTTGGGAAGACAGCATCTAAACATACCAGTTCACCATAATGCTCTACGTCCATGAGTCCTTCCCAAATCTATTTAGAAAAAATGCTTGACTAAATAAATAGGTTTTCAGCCTAGACTTAAACACTGAGACTGTGTCTGAGTTCCGAACTATATCAGTTGGACAGAGACACTGACGCCCGGTGGTTCCACGTTATTAGTTTAATGTCGTACGTGTTTTATAGATCAGAGAGCGGTCGGAGCAGGTGACACGTTGAAACGCCCACTGTCTCTGTCCACCTGTCTCTCTGTCTCTGTCCACCTGTCTCTCTGTCTCTGTCCACCTGTCTCTCTGTCTCTGTTCACCTGTCTCTGTCCACCTGTCTCTCTGTCTCTGTTCACCTGTCTCTCTGTCTCTGTTCACCTGTCTCTCTGTCTCTGTTCACCTGTCTCTCTGTCCACCTGTCTCTCTGTCTCTTTCTGCCTGTCTGTCTATCAGCAGTAAACCGTCTGTGGAGCCGAAGCTGGAGCAGCCGATGTGTGAGGACCACAAAGACGAGAAGATCAACATCTACTGCGTCACCTGCGGCGTCCCCACCTGTTCCCTGTGTAAGGTGTTCGGAAACCACAAGGACTGTGAAGTCGCCCCGCTGAACAGCGTGTTCACCCAGCAAAAGGTCAACAACACACACACTTACATCAGCTACCACCCACTCACAGACATTCTCCTTCTGCAGGTACATACAGTTAGGTTGTGGGCTGCGGCAGGTAAAGTGCTGCAGGTGAACATCAGCACCCACTGATGAGTGAATGAAACAGGTGGATTCGCTTTCAACTCGCTAAATGTCTGTGTGTAGGCCGAGCTCACCGACTGTATCTCCATGTTAGTCGGGAACAACGAGAGGATTCAGGCCATCATCAGTCATCTTGAGGAAACCTGCAGAGCTGTAGACGTGAGTTCATTCAGCTGCTGCACACCTGCTTTACCTGGTGTTTAGCTAACGATGTCTGTGCCCCTGCTTTACCTAAGGTTTAGCTAAGGATGTCTGTGCTCCTGCTTTACCTGGTGTTTAGCTAACGATGTCTGTGCCCCTGCTTTACCTAAGGTTTAGCTAAGGATGTCTGTGCTCCTGCTTTACCTGGTGTTTAGCTAACGATGTCTGTGCCCCTGCTTTACCTGGGGTTTAGCTAAGGATGTCTGTGCTCCTGATTTACCTGGGGTTTAGCTAACGATGTCTGTGCCCCTGCTTTACCTAAGGTTTAGCTAAGGATGTCTGTGCTCCTGCTTTACCTGGGGTTTAGCTAACGATGTCTGTGCCCCTGCTTTACCTGGGGTTTAGCTAACGATGTCTGTGCTCCTGCTTTACCTGGATTTACCACATTTAAATGTGTTTTCAGGAGAACGGCCGCAGACAAAAGTCGAAGGTGTGCGAGACATTTGATCACCTGTTTGCCCTTCTGGAGGAAAAAAAAGGTGAGATGACAGTGAGGATCAACTCTGAGCAGGAGGAGAAACTAGACTACATCCGAGGTCTGAGGAGGAAGTATAGTGACCACCTGGACAACACTGCCAAGCTGCTGGAGACCGCCATCCAGACTATGGATGAGTCTGAGATGGCCCTGTTTCTGCAGGTGAACCAGAACACACCAAGACGAGTTAACTAACCCAGGTTGGCAGGAAGTTAACCAGGTCTAGTCTATCACATGGTTCTTGTAAAGTAGTAGGAGTAGTTTTTACTTATTTATTTAATCTTTCTGGGGAACACTAAAATAAAATGTGACGTTGAACGTGTTCACCATGAGCTAATTTAAAAAGGTAAAAGATGATTTTTGATCAGATTTTCCATTTTTTGATGTGATGAGTAACTTGGATTTGTCTCCCACAGAACGCCAAACCTCTGCTACAGAAGTGAGTATTTAACATCTGTCTGCAGCGTCAACATACGACGACGATTTTATTAAAGTTCTAATGTGTTAACAAAGTTTTATTGATCAGGATCGTGGACGGCACCAACACGTCTCACCTGGATAAACTCCAACTTGGCTACGAGAACATGGATCACTTCAAGGCAAACTTTGATCATCAGAGGAGAACGCTAATTAGCATCGACTTCATCAAATGTACTGACCAATCAGAGACCAGAAGATCAATACATCACTATGTCAGCATGTTAGCATAGCTAAGAGGATGTTCTGTTATTGCGGATGTTATTAGCATTCACTCAGTGTTTAACTAATACGAGTGAGGGGGTGCATGCTAAAATGTTAATATGCTAACATGTTAGCATATAAAATAGGTAAGGCTCGTGGTTTAACAGGAGATACCAGTTCCTATATAATTTATGCTAGCACATGATGCATGCTAATAAAAGATTTACTTGGAGCAACTATCAGTCAGAATTAGTTTCCGGTTGGTAATCGGCAGTGGTTAGGGCATGGATAGATGGAAACCAAGCAGGACTGTGGTCCGTGAGGACCAGAGTCGGTCACTCCGATTTACATGATAGCAGCTAAAGGGTTAGCCTGAAGCTAAAGCTAAAGAGCCAACATTTAGCATAACATGCTGTGTACCAAAGTGTTTGTATTCCCATCCATCCACTGTGTTATATCTCGCTGAGCTGCTCTATGCTAATGTGTTAGCGTCCTAATGTACACGTTCCTTCCACGCTTACCCTGTTAGCATATTAGCCTGTTAGTCTCTAGCTAATCCTGTGTTTCTCTTCAGCTGATGAAGACGATGACGATGAAGACGACGAAGATGAGGTGGAGGTCAGGGCGATGTCAGGAAGTGGAGTTGAGTCGCAGCATTCTGCACCTGCACCAGCTGCAGGACTCGCAGCCAATCAGCAACCTCCTCTCTCACCTGTCCAGACTCCAGGAGTTCAGCTCTCAGCACCGCCTCCACATAGACCACCAGAGGCTCCTCCCATTGTGACTTCACAGCCCAAGCCCCCCACACCTTCGTCAACCAACCAGGCCCCGCCTCCTGTGCCCCCTCCTACTGCTAGCCCTGCCTCTCAGGTGTGACATCACTCTGTGTTCAGGTGCTGCTGGGAAGTTTAAGACTCCACACACAGAGAAACAGAAGACCAGTTTGTAGGTTTGTGATCCACTCTTGTTCATAGCACTTATTGATTGATCTTCTCCTGCTGCAGGTTCAGTCTGATCAGAACGAGACGGACGACAGAGATGGACCCAAACACGTCTTCTCCTTCAGCTGGCTCAATCAGAAATAAAACCAGTACAGCCAGAGAACCCAGTTCAGGACCCAGTGTCCTTCTCAGCAGAACTGCCTGTTGTTGAATCTTTGTTATTTTAATTTCTGAAAATTAGAATTTGTTGTTTAACAGACGTTTAACAAAAATCTTTGGAATCAGAGAATTGAAAACATTTTAGTTTGTTTATTCATTGAAAAAGTGTTTTGTTAAATAAATAGTTTTAGTAGAAACCTCCTTTTTTCCAGCTTCTGATTTAAAGGAGTAGTTCACTCAAATGTACGTCATTTATGGTCATTTTAAGAGTCTATTAAGAATCACTGGGTTTAAAAAACAGCGGAAATCTGAACAACTTCTTTTCTATTCAGCTGTTTCCTTTCAGGCGTCACCACAGTGAATCATCTTCCTCCATTTAACCCTGTCCCCTTCATCCTCTTCATCCTCTCCATCCTCCACCAACTAACTCCATGTACTCTCTCTCTACACCCATAAACCTCCTCTTCGTTCTTCCTCTACACCTCCTGCCTGGCAGCTCCGACCTCAGCATCATTTACTGATATGTTCCCAGTTTCTCCTGGGAACCAACTCAATCTGACTTTATCTCAAACACCTGACATGTGTTGACCCTAAGTCCTTAAAGTCCTGCAGCTTCTTTACCTCTGCTCCCTCTCATTCACACATGTATTCTGTTTTACTGCAGCTAACCTCTGCTTTCCAGAGGACACCTCCACCTCTCTATATCTTCCTCCACCTGCTCCCTGGTCTTGATATCAAATCAGTGCGCAGGCGCGAGCCTTGCTGCAGCCGATTTACCGCTGTTCTCATCTTGTGATGTCTTTTTCTGTATTTTTATCTTATTATTTTTATTCTTTTTGTGTTGATAAGTAACTAGTTTTGAAATTAAGTTCTACCCTCTCAGATCATGTTGTTCGAGAGAGTTTTTATCTCAGTTTTTACCTTTGGATTCATTCTCTCACTGATCCGAAAGACCGGAGCGCAACAGCTGCTTCATCACCATGGAGCCAGCTCCTTTGTTTACACCCGGGATCAGCTGATCTTACTGAGGACGACCGGAGTAAAAGATCAAACTTTAAACATTCCAGAGGAGATCAGAAGAAGGACAACGAGGGGATGTAGAGGAGGCAAAAAACAGCAAAAAGGAAATAAGGAACGGAGAAGAGCGATGTTCAGAGAGAAGGTGAGAAGATTCAAACCTCATCTCCCCTCTCTGATTATGGGTAATGTGAGATCACTGGACAATAAGATGGACGAACTGACAGCTCTAGTGAGGATGGAGAAAATCTTTACAGAGTGTAGTTTGATGTGTTTCACAGAGACATGGCTGCATGATGGTATTCCTGACTCCAGTGTTAATTTAGACGGTTTTAGCACCGTGACCTGGGACAGGAGGCGAGAGGAGAGCGGTAAGAGGAGAGGAGGGGGGCTCGCCGTTCTCATTAACAACAGGTGGTGCCATCCTGGTCATGTAACTGTGAAAGAGCGGGTATGCAGCCCTGATATTGAACTTTTGGCTGTGGGACTTCGTCCATATTATTTGCCCAGAGAGTTTTCTCACTCCATATTAATCTGTTTACGTTCCTCCATCTGCTAACACTGCTGCTGCGTGTGACGTCATTCAGACGGTCACCTCCAACCTGCAGACCAGACACCCCGACGCCTTCTTTATGATCTCTGGAGACTTTAATCACGTCACACTCAATAAGACACTTCCTACCTTTACCCAGTTGTGAGCTGTCCCACCAGGGGGGAGAGGACATTGGACCTGATGTATGCCTATGTTAAAGATGCTTACAGCTCCACTGCCCTCCCCCCTCTGGGAAAGTCGGATCACAGCCTGGTACATCTCCTCCCACAATACACACCTTTGGTTCACAGGCAGCCTCCCACCATTAAAACTGTAAAGAGGTGGACAGAGGGGGCAAACCTTGCCCTGAAGGGATGCTTTGAAGAGACAGACTGGAAGACTCTCTGTGAACCTCATGGTGAGGACATTGATGGACTGACGGACTGCATCTCTGACTACATTAATTTCTGTGTGGACACCCACGTACCTACAAAAACCATTTGCTGCTTCCCAAACAATAAGCCCTGGGTCACTAAGGACATCAAAGCCATCCTGAATGACAAAAAGAAGGCATTCAGATCAGGAGACAGGGAGGCAGCAAAGAGGGTCCAGAGACTGCTGTCTGTCAGGATCAGGGAGGGGAAGGAGGTTTACAGGAAAGAACTGGAACAACGCCTTCAACCGAACAACACCAGGGAGGTTTGGAGGGGCATGAGGACCATCACTGGCTACAAGTCCAGCAGCCAGGAGACTGTGGGGACTGTGGACCGAGCCAATGAATTGAATAATTTCTTCAATCAATTCCAGGCTGATCCACAGAGCCCACTTCAGTTCACCAACTGCTCCTCAGTCCCTCCCCCACACGACTCAGCTACCACCCTAACAATCTCAGCTGAGCAGGTGAGAAGAGAGCTGAACAGGCTTCACCCCACAAAGGCTGCAGGTCCTGATGGAGTCAGCCCAAGGGTGCTGAAA
The DNA here is from genome assembly GCF_900324465.2 of Anabas testudineus. Lineage (NCBI taxonomy): Eukaryota > Metazoa > Chordata > Actinopteri > Anabantiformes > Anabantidae > Anabas > Anabas testudineus. The sequence goes on along the minus strand of NC_046626.1, from coordinate 23,054,495 downwards.
GCCTGTGCTCCTCAGCTATGTGTTGTTCTCCAACACATCTTCAACCTCAGCCTGCACCTGGAGAGAGTTCCTCTAGGGTGGAAAAAGTCGTGCCTGGTTCCAGTGAATAAGATGCCACGTCCCAGAGTCCTCAATGACTACAGACCTGTGGCTCTGACATCACAAATCATGAAGGCTTTTGAGAGGCTGATCCTGGAGTCCCTCCGACCTCTGGTTAAACCCTCACTTGATCCCCTCCAGTTTGCTTACCAACCCCATATTGGAGTGGATGACGCCATCATACACCTTCTCCATCGCACCTACACCCACCTGGACAAGCCTGGGGGCTTAGTGAGGATCATGTTTTTTGATTTCTCCAGTGCATTCAACACCATCTGACCTGCACTGCTGGGAGAGAAATTAAAAAACATGCAAGTCAACACTCCTCTGATTTCCTGGATCATGGACTACCTCACCAACCGGCCACAGTATGTCCGCCTGCAGAACTGTGTGTCTGACACTGTGATCTGTAGCACAGGTGCTCCACAGGGGACAGTTCTGTCTCCATTCCTTTTCACCCTGTACACCTCAGACTTCAGGTACAACTCAGAGTCCTGTCATCTTCAGAAGTTCTCTGATGACTCTGCAGTTGTTGGATGTATTAAGGGTGGAGATGTCACGGAGTACAGAGTGGTGGACAGTTTTGTTGACTGGTGTGGACTCAACCATCTGCAACTGAACATCAACAAAACAAAGGAGCTGGTGATGGACTTCAGGAAATCTGGGAGTCCTGTCGTCCCTCTCTCTATACAGGGGGAGGAGGTGGAGGTCGTGTCCGAGTACAAATACCTGGGAGTGTACTTGGACAACAAACTGGACTGGACCAAAAACTCATCAGCATTGTACAGAAAGGCTCAGAGCCGGATGTACTTCCTGAGGAGACTCGGGTCCTTCAACGTCTGCAGCACCATGCTGCGGATGTTTGATGAGTCTGTGGTTCCAGTGTCATCTTCTATGCTGTGGTCTGCTGGGGCGGCAACATGAAGGTGTCAGACACTAACAGACTAAACAAACTGATTAGGAGGGCTGGCTCTGTTCTGGGGGTGGAGCTGGACCCTCTACATGTTGTTGCTGAAAGGAGGATGCTGTCCAAACTCCTCTCAATCTTGGACAATCCCTCCCACCCACTGCACAGTGTGTTGGTTGGACAGAGGAGCACGTTCAGCCAAAGATTTATTAACATTAAATGCTCCACAGAGCGCCACAGGAGATCCTTTCTACCTGTGGCCATCAATCTGTACAATTCCTCCCCCCTCTGTAAGGTGTGGGGGTAGTGATACTGTCATAACCTTGCTGTGCATATATTGACCCAATTTCATTTATCTATTTACATATTCTGTATATATATTGAGTTTTTCGGTATTGATGTTATTGTGTATTTATGTTTGTGTATTTATGTTGGTGTTGGATCTTTCCTGGTTGTGGTTCCTTTTCTTTCTGTCTGTTTTGAGAACAATGGTAATGAGGCAAAACAATTTCCCTCTGGGATCAATAAAGTTTTTTGAATCTTGAATCTTGAATCTTGATATGGACGTTGTGTTGATGAGTTGCATGATTGGTTTGGTAAATGTTTTACTGCGGCTGTCCTTCCTGAACATGACACTGGATTGTGCCTCTTGTGGTTGAATTATAAATCTGATCAACTGCTGTACATTCATCTAATAAGTTCAGTTACTCTGTGGATTCAGATTATTAACATGATATATAGTAAATAAGTAAAGTTTGACTGATAAAACTGATTTGGTTTAAACAGTTTTCGAAGTAGTGCTTCCAACAAGAAGAGAAATCTTAGTAAATGTGTTCAGTAACTTTTCACCTCTGGTTCAGCTTCATCATAAAATCTTTAAAATGAACACAGGTCAGTGAACGTTTACAATCACATTTGTTTGAATAAGCAAATGACGTCTTGTGGTTCGCTCACATCCCTTCAAAAGAGAAGCATTTCAGCTCAGTGGTTCCACGACGGTGGAGCGACCGACGCTGCCTCAAACTCAGTTTTCAAGAACCAGAACTCTGCATCTTGTTCCAAACTCAAAGCATCTGATAAATGACTAAATTTCACTAAAAATGAGTCTGATTCTGACGATGAACTTTTCTCCTGCATTAATCCTCACGTGTCCTGAGGTCAGAATCCAGAATGTTGGACCACCTGAAAATCCTCACTGACATTCTTTTATATAATTATCTATTGAACAGCTGTCATACGTATTTATTCTTTTTGGTAATTCTCATTTTCTGCAGTTATTTCATCATTTTTAAACATTTTTCAGTGTTGTCAATGTTGATGGGAAATAAATCCATCACCTCATGAAAACATCTGTTTGCATTTATTTCTTCACATTGTGCTGAACAGTCAAACAATCTTTTTATTAGTAGAACTCAGCAGTTGAACCCTGTGAGAAGTTAATTCTTTGAATTCTTAATAAAGGTTTTTTATTGACTCTGTTTAGTGTCTTCTCTCACTCTCCCTGTCTGTCTCTCTCCCTGTCTCTCTCTCTCTCTCTTTCTGTCTCTCTCTCTGTTTTGAAGCTGCAGAGAAAACATGAATTATTATAAATTATAAAATATTAGAAATTCATTTAATTAAAAGCCTCTTTCTTTATTTCCCGAAGTCATCCATCAGTTTGCGGTTGCTGTCGGCCTGCTGGGCGATCTGCTCGGCCCGGGCCATCTCCAGGACCTCCCTGAGCAGGTGAAAGGTCAGATCCAGAGAGATGGGAGGCTCGTCGGACCTCTTCTCCTTCTCCACCCGCTCCTCCAGCTCCCGGTGCTGCTGCGGCAGAGCCCGGGTCACCGACGAGGACGATGAGGAGGGGGGGAGGTCCGGAGCGGCACCTCCTCCACCCAGCCTCAGGGAGAACTCCTCCCACAGGCGAAGGAGCAGCGGCCGTGGCAGGAGGAGGAGCCGGGGACTGGCGGGGGCCACAGAGGGTCGAGAGTCAGCGGAACGGGGGAGGACGAGACCGAGCAGAGCCACGAACCAGAGCAGCACATTCAGCTTCATGTCCGCAGGAACAAGCTGCAGCACAAGACAAGAGAAAGGGCAGAGACACCTTCACAGACAAAGTGAGGGAGTAGGAACCCACAGACCGCAGGTTTATTGTTCATCAATGATCAGATTCTATTGATCGGTGATTAGACTGAAAGTGAGTGGATGTTAAACATGTTGAATTCATACAGATTCTTTATTTCCAGTTCTCTGTGTCACTGTGAAACCAGAAGACTTGAATCCACAAAGTGAAACATGACCACTGTCAATAAAAGTAAAACCTTTAAATCACTTTTAAAAACCCAATAAAGACAAAGATCAATTCACCATAAAAAGACCTGATCTCAGCAGAGTTCTTCTCTTCAGATGTTTAATTTCACACTTTGGAAACAACCACTGAGATAAATGTTCTTCAGGCTTCAGACCAATGTTGAACGCAGGTCAAAGGTTCCACAGGTGGATTCTTTAGGCATGATAAATCTTCCATACAGCTCAGCAATTTAAAATCTAATCAACATATTTGAATAAATGTTATTTAGAAATAATAATAATAAAAATAAGAAGTTCAGTTTTATTAGTATTAATTACAAACTGACCTCCATAATAATCCTGTTCATTAGAGGAAATAGGAAGTGTTCTCTCACCTGATCGTCCTGTGTCTCGGCGTTTTCAAATAGAAAAATAGAAAAAGACCCGAGATGATTCTATTTTATAGAAATGGGAGGTGGGGAGGGAGGTGGGGGCTGCACATGCTCAGTGAGAACGGGACTCATGAGGATGAGGATGATGAAACTGAAGTGTCACTGAGTTTTCATTTCATCGTTAAATGTTCATCTTCTTCATGACTTTAAATATTATTATCGCTGTTAGTACTAGTAGTACTAGTAGTAATACTGGTAGTACTAGTAGTAGTACTAGTAGTAATACTGGTACTACTGGTACTACTGCTGTATCTTGGCTCCTGTTCACTTCCTGTTTGCTGGAGGCGCCCGGTGACGATCACGATGATGAAGAGGTGACCTTTTTCTGAGCCACTCTCTGACCTTCATCAGTGGACGTCTAGTAAAACGCTGTGACACTGAGGAAAACAAACGTCAGAGGCTCCGTTCCTGTTCCAGTCGGAGTCTGATCCAGCTTCAGGATCCGAGCTGATTGTTTCAGCTCCGTTCATCTTTAAACAGCTGAAACAGCTGAAACAGTGAAACTGGTCTTTGGCTGTGATCCTGGATCGATGAAGGAGAACTGGTTTCCAAATGTTCATTGTTCCACACCCAGATGTTCCTAATGCCTCTGTGGTGTTGGGCCCACTGAGCATGCTCAGCAGCGTCCTCCCATACTTGTCACTGTCTCAGTGACTGGATCTTATTTAAATTTGCTCGGTGTTTTCTATAGATTGTCTTTCACCCAGGTATCAGTATTATTTCCCTGCCTCACCTGTCCCCTGAGGCTCCTCCTCCTGGTGTTTGGTTACAAAGAGCCAGTGGAATGATTAAGAAAGTTTTCTGGACTCTGTTGTTCAGAAGAATCAAGATGAGAAAGTTCTGTGTCAAACTACTCCAGGTTGAAGAAGTGGAGCTGCTCTCTGATTGTGTTTCTGTCAGGACACGATTCGTGGGCGTTGATGAGGGTCCGAGTGTCTCCCAGAGGACGCAGGGACAGCGACACGGCTGACAGAGTCGGTTCGACTTGAACCAGACCAAACACTGACAGTTGAGTCATCGACATGAGCTGGACACAAACAACAGGAGAGTTCCTGTCAGGTAGTTAACGAGGCTCTGGAGGCGAAACCGAGGAGGGCTCTGACTAATTACTGGTCTCTGTGCATAAAGTTTGACTTCTGGTTTTTATACTGAGAGACTGACATGACGTGGGGGAATGCTCCTTTAATCTCTAGTTCAAAAAGTAGATCATGTTTTCATTTTGTTCTTTGAGTTTTATTTTACAGCAATAATTAAACATTTAATGGGTCGTTTCATTAGTATTATTATTATAATTATCGTCACGGTTTGAAAGAGTTCAGGGCTCAGTACAGTGGCCTTGAATTGGTGAATTGTTGTTGTGTTTTGCACTTGAAGGTCGCCGTAGTCCAGAGTCTGGACCTGCAGGCACAAATGAAATGAAACACAGGAACATTTCTGAAGCGTTGTTTAAAGGTCGGCATGTCAGGACTCGGCAGCACTAATAAACACAACTGTCGTGTTTACTGGAAAACTAAAGATCATCAGGAAGTGTGTGTGTGACCTCTGACCTTTTACTGTTTATCCCACTACAACAGGAAAAACAAACAAAGGCTTCAAAGCACGTACTGTTGTGTCTGAATCTGAAGAAATCATCAGTTTGATCTGAATTTAAAAATATTAATTAATATATTAATTAATGGAAACACTAGTGGACTGGGAGCTTTAAAGAGGAAACAATTGCTTTAGAGGTCTCTTCAATTAATGGGTAAATGAATGTCTAATGTAAATGAATTAGTTTAATAGTAAAATATAATTACAAAGTTAGCATTTCCCAGAGTTAGGACAAATGAATAGAAACATTCATGGACATTGAGACATGAAGCCTTTTTGGTGTTATAAGCTAATACTGCCTTTAATTCATCTGCTGCTTTAGGTTTAATCCTTGGAAAACATCCGTCCATCATCCTAACTGTTTGTCCTCTGAGGAATTACAGGGCTGCTGGAGTGAATCCCAACGGTCACTGGATGAGAGGTGCGGTTCATCTGGACAGGTCTCCAGTCTGTCACAGGGCCAACACCGAGACAAACAACTCAGAGTCACCAGTTAACCTCACATGCACCTAGAGAGAACATCCGAACTCCACTCAGAAGGACTTTGGATCCAGATTCAAACACTTTCCTATTAGACAGGTGGTTTTTACGTGTTACTAAATTACACAGAGTAAACTCTAACAAACCCAAACCGTAGATATTTAAAAGGTCGGAATCTGTTTATTAATTAATTAACTGTCATCTAATCCTCTTAATCTGGGTAAAGATAAACACTAACATAAATTTAAGGTAGTAAAGTAAGAATTTATTGTTTATTTCTAAGCAGATTTGGGATTGTCCAGGATTTAGAGGACTGTGGACAGCATCCTCCTCTCAGCTGGACCCTCTACATGTTGACCCATTTTCATTCATCTATTTGACAGTTTTCTGTTTGGATGTTATTGTGTATTTATGTTGATGTGGATCTTTCCTGGTTCTGGTTCCTCTTCTTTCTTTCTGTGTTGAGAACATCTGGAATGAGGTAAAACTATTTCCCTCTGGGATCAATAAAGTTTTTTGAATCTTGAATTAGCAGAGTTCACTGTTTTATTTTGAAATGTGAAACGGAAGCAGAGTATTTCTCTTCTTTTATATTGAAAAGTAAAACGGAAATAGGGTTTCGTTGACCCGACTCCACTTCGGTTCCTGCGGGTCTGTGCGGGTCCGTGCGGGTCATGGCGGGACGAGACCGAGTCGTTCACCTGCTCCGGCGGCTCGAGGCCGCGGCGTAAGTTTGATTACATGTTTAAATGAGTCATTTTAGAGAAGTTCGGCAGAAACATCCCGTAAACAACTCCTCACTGAGGGTTCGTCTGTTTGAAACGTGAACACAACATGTGGAACAGTGAGGAGGTTCCGTGAGGTCGGATCAGGTTCCACACTGGAACCGGAACTTTACAACGTGATCTGTCACCATCTAAGGTCTGAATCTGCTGCACAAAGGTCTGTTTTCAGGCCTAAATCTCAAACAGCTGATTCCTTCTTCATCCGTGTAGTTTTAGAACTCGAGCTGTGAAAGTTTAATGAAGTCAAACAGTCAACTGTGATTAAATTTAAAGAGTTTTAATGGACTTCTGCTGTGTCCTGTGTTTGTCTGTGAACAGGTGCAGATGTCCTGCACACTCCAACACCTTCCACCACGGTACCTGCTGTTTAACACACACACACACACACACACACACACACACACACACACACGATCTGATCCACTGCTTTATTAATGTTTAACTGATCAATCAGTGATTTATTGACTGAAATCTTCCTTAACACGAGAAGTTTGTTCTTTTAATTTAATTTCAGTTTAACCGGTTGGAGTGGTCTTAGAACAAACTATAGATTATTAATCTCCACTTCTCTCATCAGATATTTATTCAGATTAATGGATTAATATTACCTGTTAATCTATCACTTATATGCTCTGATATTGTCACGAATTGGTTTGTCTTTCCTGCAGGTGCTGTAGCTGCAACATGCACTGTCCGGAAAACAGACTACGCCTTCGAGGTAACTCACACCAAACTCTGCTAAAAAAAAATAAAAGAGCTTGATTTCAGCAGCTCATCGCTGTTGATGTTTGTTCGCTGCAAGAAAAAACACAAGGATGTGAAAAACAAAGAAAAACATTAACATTTAAAGATGACAGAAAGTTAAACTCGTTTTAACGTGACCACTGGGACAGCGTGTCAGTTAAAAACAGGAACTCATCAAATATGTGGTGTCTACACGTGAAGTGAGTTAGTCGCTGATCAGAACAGTTCCCAGTTCACTAAGATCCTCGTTACTCTGAACATCAACATGTCGGCAGTAGTAGAGGTGAGACGTGAACTGTGAAACAAAGCACCTGCTTTGACCGGTGAACACACACAGAACTAATGAGGGCTCAAGGTAAACATCACAACACACCTGGTTGGACTAAACTAAAAGTATCTGACTCCTGCTGCTGCCTCCGTCCACCAGCTGCATGTCGTAGAGGTCCTCAGAGATGTAAATTCAGTGTCTCTTCGAGGAAACCAAACGCCCTCTGTGACTTGTTGTGTTGCTGTTTGTGTCAGATGGCGAGTTCCAACATCAGATATGGAGAAGGAGTCAGCCGAGAGATCGGCATGGTGAGCAGACATCATCTTCATCATCAGTTACTTTCTGCATACAGTTAGTGTCAGTTAGTCAATATGAAAGTAGCAGTTTGAAACCAGTTTTCTCTATATTATTGTTATTGTTATTATTATTGTTATTATTATGATTATTGTTATTATTATGATTATTGTTATTATTATGATTATTGTTATTATTATGATCATTATTATTATTGTTATTATTACTATTGTTATTATTATTATTGTTGTTATTGTTATTATTATAGCTATCATTATTATTATTGTTATTATTATGATTATTATTATTGTTGTTATTATTACTATTGTTATTATTATTATTACTATTGTTATTGTTATTATTATTATTACTATTGTTATTATTATTATGATTATTATTGTTACTGTTATTATTATTATGATTATTATTGTTACTATTGTTATTTTTATTATTATTGTTACTATTATTATTATTATTATTATTATTATTTCTCACTCTTCTCTTCGTTTCTCTACATTTGTCTGATTTCAAGAAAGAACCGTATAAACCTGGAAACTGTAAAACTTTTATCACTTCACTTTTATCTGACCACCTCGTTTTCAGTGTTGACTCGTCTGTTTCTGTGATTCTGTTTTCTGGTGTTTCCCGGTTCTCCCGGTTCTCCCGGTTCTCCTGGTTCTCCCGGTTCTCCTGCAGGACCTTCAGAACCTTGGAGCTTGGAACGTCTGTCTGATGACGGACAGGAACTTGGCCCGTCTCCCTCCGGTGACAGCTGTCCTGGAGTCTCTGGCCAAGAACGGAGTCAGGTACAAAGTATATGACAACGTCCGGGTGGAGCCCACTGACACCAGGTGAGACACATACATCAGGTAAACACACTGGCAGGAAAATCCTGGTCTCTGATTGGCTGATTCTTATCCCTTATCTGAAATAGAATCGTACTCACTGGTCCACTAATCTGTGTTTCCATGTTGCAGTTTTAAAGACGCCATCTCATTTGTTAAAAACGATTCGTTCGACGCGTTTGTGGCGGTGGGCGGGGGCTCCGTCATTGACACCTGCAAAGCAGCCAACCTGTACGCGTGTCACCCCAACGCCGACTTCCTGGATTTTGTCAACGCTCCGATCGGGAAGGGGAAGCCGATCACCAGAGCTCTGAAGCCGCTCATCGCAGGTAACAACAAACTCAACAGGTTACCACTGAGGCTGAAGCTGATAGGACGGTTAGCTCAGGTGAGTGGGCGGGGCCAGACCACATGATTTCTCTTCGTGGGTTTTTGTGTCCAGTTCCTACGACTGCAGGGACTGGCAGCGAGACCACCGGAGTCGCCATCTTTGACTTTGAACCTCTGAAGGCAAAAAACAGGTAAAAATGGGATTTAACAAGGTTTGTTTTCATTTTACCTGAAGTGTCTGTTGGAATATTCTAATATTCATATCATTGATGCTTTTATACAGTTTCTATTAACTTCTGTTATTTCTACTTTGCTATTTTTTTGAGTTCTGTGAAGCTGCTGCAGTTGTTTCACAATAAAAGCCCGTCGGATGGACAGACTGTGGGCCAATAGGAGGACGTTTTAATGTAGTTAATAAAATACTTCAGTGATCTGAGGGAATAAACTTGTGAATTATAAAGACAACAGCCTTCCAACATGTAGGAACAGGTTTTACAGGTGATGTGATGGATGTCGTCCTGTCTGTCTGAGCTTGATTGATCACCTATGTTCAGGTATTGCCAAGCAGAAGCCATCAGACCCACGCTGGGGCATCGTGGACCCCACACACACACTCAGCATGCCTGAGAGGGTCGCCGCCAACAGTGGCTTCGACGTGCTCTGGTCAGTGTGTCTGTCAACACCTGTCCAACACATGTCAGTGTGTCTGTCAACACCTGTCCAACACATGTCCAACACATGTCAGTGTGTCTGTCAACACCTGTCCAACACCTGTCAGTGTGTCTGTCAACACCAGTCCAACACATGTCAGTGTGTCTGTCAACACCTGTCCAACACATGTCCAACACATGTCAGTGTGTCTGTCAACACCTGTCCAACACATGTCCAACACATGTCAGTGTGTCTGTCAACACCTGTCCAACACATGTCCAACACATGTCAGTGTGTCTGTCAACACCTGTCCAACACCTGTCAGTGTGTCTGTCAACACCAGTCCAACACATGTCAGTGTGTCTGTCAACATCTGTCCAACACGTCAGTGTGTCTGTCAACACCCGTCCAACACCTGTCAGTGTGTCTGTCAACACCAGTCCAACACCTGTCAGTGTGTCTGTCAACATCTGTCCAACACCAGTCCAACACCTGTCAGTGTGTCTGTCAACATCTGTCCAACACCCGTCCAACACATGTCAGTGTTACTGTCAACACTCTGTCCAACACCTGTCAGTGTGTCCTGTCAACACCTGTCAGTGTGTCCGTCAACACCTGTCCAACACCTGAACACTGTCAGGTGTCTGTAACACTGTCGTGTGTCCGTCAACACTGTCAATACC
>NC_046626.1:22962200-23044050 GCF_900324465.2 Anabas testudineus | reverse complement strand
TTATCGCTCATCGTCTAAGATTCAGGCCTAGCTAGTCGATGACTACCCAGAGTCCAGGCCAGGGAGCAGACAAACGGCTAAACAAGATTGTCTGCTAGCTGCACCGAGCGTCATCAGGGTTAAACTATTGAGACTGTGTCTCTTCCTCGAGCTAAACAAAAAGCTAGCAAACACCCCGAAATTATGTTAATAATCTAATTAACATAGTGACCTCAAATTCAGAGCACACTGATTGTGCAGCCAGCACCTCTGACCTGACTGTTAGGACTTGTTAAATATTAGATCTCTTCTTAAGTCTTACTGTTAATTGAAACTATCACAGATCAGGAGTTTGGATCTACTCTGACTTAACAGAAACCTGGAATATTAAACAGGACGAGTATGTAGCTTTGAATGAAGCAACTCTTCCTGGATACAGCTACATTCACCAGCCTCGTCTGAGGTAGCGGAGGAGGTGTCGCAGTTAATTTATAATGATCAACTGCTACGTACAAACGCATGTACACAAATTTAAAGCTTTTGAATGTCTTTATAGTAACATAACAAGTGTAGATACAAATCTAAAGTATGCTCAGCGGATCCCACTAATTATCATTTACAGACCCCCAGGGCCCTACTCTGAATTTCTTTGTGAATTTGCAGATTCCTTTCTAACCTAGTTGTTTCTGTAGACAAAGCGTTAATTGCTGGAGATTTTAATATTCACTTTGAGAATCCGAAGACCCTCTGAGAACAGCATTATGTCCATATTGGACTCGCTAGGAGTAGATTCAGTGTGTAGTAGGACCCACTCATAAAGCGGGTCACACCTTAGATTTAATAATATCATTCGGTTTAAGATAAGAAATTACTTACGCTCCCACTTCGGAAGTTATCTCAGACCACTATCTTGTTTTACAGTGTGTCATATTAACAATGTATACTCAGCGCGCGCTATCGCATTAAACGTACATTTACATCAACTACCGCACAGAGCTTTATTATAATCTTCCAGAGTTATCAACTTTGATTGGATCACCGTCTGACACCACAGAACTAGACCAGGCGACTGAATATCTCGAGTCGTCATTACGTTATACCTTAGATAATGTAGCTCTAGTTAAAAGAAAAGTCATTAGAGATAAGAAACCTGCTCCCTGGTATAACGATGACACGCGTGCCTTAAAACAGACTGCTCGAAAGTTAGAACGTAAATGGCGCCAAACTAAATTGTTAGTATTTCAGATAGCGTGGAAGGAGAGCATCCTGAACTATAAAAAAGCTCTTAGTGCAGCTAGATCAACGTATCTCTCCACTCTCATAGAAAACAACAAAAACAACCCTAGATTTTTATTTAATACAGTAGCCAAATTAACTAGAAAGAAAACTACGGCAGATATCTCCACAACAACGTTGTGCAGTAGTGAGGACTTCATGAACTTTTTCAGTAACAAAATTGTAAATATAAGGCAGAAAATTCAAGCTTTAAAACAGACAATTTAGTTGACGCAGGTGACGAGGTAACCACAGCAGATCAGTACCTAGATTACTTTACTCCTCTTGAAGAGAATGAACTAATTTCACTCATCTCTTCTGCAAAATCTTCAACCTGTACATTAGACCCTATACCGACACACTTTCTAAAACAGATAGTTCCAGAAATAATAGAACCCCTGCTGACAATCATAAATTCCTCACTTAGCTGTGGGTATGTCCCAAAGTGTTTTAAATTAGCAGTTATTAAACCGCTAATCAAGAAACCTGATCTCGACCCTTGTCAGCTGTCAAATTACAGGCCGATATCAAACCTCCCCTTTATCTCAAAGATTCTCGAAAAGATAGTAGCTGGGCAGCTATCCTCGTATCTTCATAGAAATAACATACACGAACTCTATCAGTCAGGATTTAGGCCTCATCACAGCACAGAGACGGCCCTTGTTAAAGTAGTAAATGACCTCCTATTGGCCTCTGATCAGGGTAGTGTCTCTATGCTTGTGCTACTCGACCTCAGTGCAGCTTTCGACACCATTGACCATAGTATTCTCCTTCACAGACTAGAAAATGTTGTTGGAATTAGGGGAACGGCCCTCTCCTGGCTTAGGTCCTATTTGACTGATCGTTATCAGTATGTAGATCTAAATGGCGATTACTCCACATGCTCTCCAGTGGAGTTTGGTGTTCCACAGGGCTCAGTTTTAGGCCCCTGCTTTTTCCCTCTACATGCTTCCTCTGGGCAACATTATCCGTAAACATGGTATTAACTTTCATTTTTATGCTGACGACACACAGTTATATGTTCATCAAAACCAGATGAGATCAAACTGCTTAATAAAGTTGAGCAATGTGTAAAGGATATACGAGACTGGATGCTAATTAACTTCCTTCTGCTAAATCCTGATAAGACAGAAGTACTAGTTATAGGATCATCTGCAGCTAGAAGCAAGATGTTAGACCACACCGTAACTCTAGATGGCCTTTCCGTTACATCTAGTGCAACAGTCAAAGACCTTGGTGTGATTCTAGATTCCAGTCTTTCATTTGAAGCTCATGTAGATAATATCACCAGGACAGCTTTCTTTCACCTCAGAAATATTGCCAAGATAAGGAATATTTTGTCACTAATGATGCAGAAAAATTAGTCCATGCTTTCATCACCTCTAGGTTGGACTACTGTAATGCCTTACTGTCCTGGCTGTTCAACCAGGTGCATAAACAAGCTTCAGTTAGTTCAGAATGCAGCAGCGAGAGTCCTCACTCGAACCAGAAGATACGAGCACATCTCGCCTATCTTATCTACACTTCATTGGCTCCCCGTGAAATTTCGCATTGATTTTAAAATACTACTTTTGACATTTAAAGCATTAAATGGTCTTGCGCCGCATTATCTAAGTGAACTGCTAGTGTCTTATGATCCACCACGCCTACTTCGCTCAAAGGATGCTGGCTGCCTGTCAGTACCTCGTATCCTAAAAACTACAGCTGGGGCAGAGCTTTTTCTTACAAAGCCCCAAAGTTATGGAATAGCCTTCCAAATAGCGTTCGGGACTCAGACACAGTCTCAGTGTTTAAGTCTAGGCTGAAAACCTATTTATTTAGTCAGCATTTGAGTAATAGATCTGGGAAGGACTCATGGACGTAGAGCATTATGGTGAACTGGTATGTTTAGATGCTGTCTTCCCAACTCTCACTGATCACTCGGGTTTGTTGATGGTGAAGTGTTTGGTTGGTCTACATCCCAGTGCGCCCTCATGTCTGTGTTTCCTTCTGAACCCACCCTTTTAGTTAGGCTGTCATAATTAGTCCTGCCGGAGTCCCTGCTGCACTACACTAAATATACATTCACCTCAAACTTTATCTGACTGTGAATACAACTAACTGCAATCTCTCCTCTTCTCTCTCTTTCCTCTCCCTCTCTCTTTCCCTCTTCCTGTCTCTCTGTCGAGCTACACGTCATTCCACCCTTTGCCCTCTGGACCTGTCTGACTCGTCCTGATGCCCAACTTCTGGCTGGAGATCTCTTCGCCTGGATCCACCGTTTGCCCTTGGGATGCGTTTGGAGACTGGATTGGTCACAAGCTACTATGATGTCTGTCCCGGCCTCGGCGGACGTCGGAAGCTGTTTCTTGGAGGTCTCGACTCAACGCTCGATAGTCAAGGAATGGAACAAGTCTGCCTGCAATAACTAACTGGACTCCATATTAACTTAAAAGACTTTAAACTGTTATACTGGACTGCCTGCTGCCTACACAGCATGTAATCACCCATATGAGGATGGGTTCCCTGTTGAGTCTGGTTCCTCTCAAGGTTTCTTCCTGTTGCCTTCTCAGGGAGTTTTTCTTGCCACTGTCGCCCTCGGCTTGCTCATCAGGGACAATCTGATTATTATGATTCATACACATTCACTGTTCATGTACTGTTCTTTGGTTGTGTAAAGCTGCTTTGTGACAATGTCAATTGTAAAAAGCGCTCTACAAATAAAATTGAATTGAATTGAATTGAATATTGCAGTAACAGTAGTACTACAACAACTGTATTATACTGCAGTTTAAGTAGTAGTACGACAACTGTATTATACTGCAGTAACAGTAGTACTACAAAAACTGCATTATACTGCAGTTTAAGTAGTAGTACAACAACTGTATTATACTGCAGTAACAGTAGTAGTACAACAACTGTATTATACTGCAGTTTAAGTAGTAGCTAGTACTACAACAACTGTATTGTACTGCAGTATAAGTAGTAGCTAGTACTACACAACTGTATTAAACTGCAGTAACAGTAGTAGCTAGTACTACACAACTGTATTATACTGCAGTAACAGTAGTACTACACAACTGTATTATACTGCAGTAACAGTAGTAGCTAGTACTACAACAACTATATTGTACTGCAGTATAAGTAGTAGCTAGTACTACACAACTGTATTAAACTGCTTTAACAGTAGTAGCTAGTACTACAACAACTGTATTATTCTGCAGTAACAGTAGTACTACAACTGTATTATACTGCAGTAACAGTAGTAGTACAACAACTGTATTATACTGCAGTAACAGTAGTACTACAACAACTGTATTATACTGCAGTTTAAATAGTAGCTAGTACTACAACAACTGTATTGTACTGCAGTATAAGTAGTAGCTAGTACTACAACAACTGTATTATTCTGCAGTAACAGTAGTACTACAAAAACTGCATTATACTGCAGTTTAAGTAGTAGTAAACAACAACTGTATTATACTGCAGTAACAGTAGTAGTACAACACTGTATTATATTGCAGTAAACAGTAGTACTACAACAACTGTATTATACTGCAGTTTAAGTAGTAGTACGACAACTGTATTCTACTGCAGAACAGTAGAAGTACAACAACTGTATTATACTGCAGTAACAGTAGTAGTACCACAACTGTCTTATACTGCCAGTCGTAACAGTAGTAGCTACAACAACTGTATTTTACTGCTAGTAACAGTAGTAGTACAACAACTGTATTATCCTAATACCAGTAACAGTATAGCAGTACAACACAACTGTATTAACTGCAGTAACAGTAGTACTACATACTGTATTTTACTGCAGTAGTAGTACAAGTTAGTACAAACAACTGTATTTCATTGCAGTAACGAGAACAGTGTACACGCAACTGTATTATACTGCCAGTAACAGTTAGTACTACACAACTGTCTTTTAACGTACGTAACAAGTAGTTACTACACAACTGTATTTTCATGCCGTAACAGTATGTACTACGCAACTGTATTATACTGCCAGTCAACAGTAGTACTACACAACTGTATTATACGCATAGTAAACATGTATGTAGTAGTACCACAACTGTATTATACTGCATTAACAGTTAGTTACTACAACAACTGTATTATACTGGCAGTAACAGTAGTACGCTAGTACTACAACAACTTATTGTACTGCCTTATAAGTAGTAGCTAGTACTACACAACTGTATTAAACTGCTTTAACAGTAGTCGCTGTCTACAACAACTGTTTATCTGCGAGTAACAGTGTACTACAACAACTGTTATATACTGCAGTTAATAGTAGTACAACAACTGTATTTACTGCAGTTACCGTTAGTAGTACAAACAACTGTATTATACTGCAGTACAGTGTCCGCTAGTACACCAACAACTGTATTGTACTGGCTTTTTTTTTTTCTTCTTTACAGTAACAGTAGTTGCTAGTACTACAAACACACTGTATTATTCTGCAGTAACCAGTAGTACTACAACAACTGTATTATACTGCAGTAACAGTAGTCTCCACAACTGTATTATACTGCAGTTTAAGAGTAGTACACAACTGCATTATACTGCAGTAACCAGTAGTAGTACACAACTGTATTATACTGCAGTAACAGTAGTAGTACAACAACTGTATTATACTGCAGTAACAGTAGTACTACACTACTGTATTATACTGCAGTAACAGTAGTAGTACAACAACTGTATTAAACTGCAGTAACAGTAGTAGTACAACAACTGTATTATACTGCAGTAACAGTAGTAGCTAGTACTACTGTCACACCAAGTAGTAGTACAACAACTGTATTATACTGCAGTAACAGTAGTAGTACAACAACTGTATTATACTGCAGTAACAGTAGTAGCTAGTACTACAACAACTGTATTGTACTGCAGCATAAGTAGTAGCTAGTACTACACAACTGTATTAAACTGCAGTAACAGTAGTAGCTAGTACTACACAACTGTATTATACTGCAGTAACAGTAGTACTACACAACTGTATTATACTGCAGTAACAGTAGTAGCAGTACAACAACTGTATTATACTGCAGTAACAGTAGTAGCAGTACAACAACTGTATTATACTGCAGTAACAGTAGTACTACACAACTGTATTATACTGCAGTAACAGTAGTAGCTAGTACTACTGTCACACCAAGTAGTAGTACAACAACTGTATTATACTGCAGTAACAGTAGTAGTACAACAACTGTATTATACTGCAGTAACAGTAGTAGTACAACAACTGTATTATATTGGAGGACGCGCGTGTGTTTTTTCGTCTGAGAGCAACAGCGGGATTTTTAAACTCTACACAACATTTCTTCTACATTTCTACAACTCAGGTACGTTTAAGATGACTAATATTCAGCTTGTTCAGTGTGTAGAGTGCAGGATGTTTAGACCGTCTTCCTCCGTCGTTAGCGACAATTTTACCTGTGACAGGTGTGTGCTAGTTACCACTCTGACGGAGAAGATATCAGCGTTAGAGGAGCGCATCCAGACTTTAGAGAGGGTTAGAGAGAGTGAGAGTAGTCTTATTTC
The DNA here is from genome assembly GCF_900324465.2 of Anabas testudineus. NCBI lineage: Eukaryota > Metazoa > Chordata > Actinopteri > Anabantiformes > Anabantidae > Anabas > Anabas testudineus. The sequence goes on along the minus strand of NC_046626.1, from coordinate 23,037,267 downwards.
TTTAGAAGACAGTCTGGGTGCCGCGGGCGGAGATAGCCAGTCCCCGACTCCGGCATTAGAGCCCTCACAGCGGGGCGAGTGGGTGACGACTCGGCGGCATACTCGCGCAGCAAAGCTAAGGCTAAGGCTAAAGCTAGCCCACCGGAGCACACCACCCCCGCGCTTCACGTGTCTAACAGGTTTGCCCCCCTCAGTGATTCACCCGCTGAGAAACCTGGAAGAACTCTGGTTATAGGAGACTCGATCATGAGACACGTGAAACTAGCCAGACCTTTAGGGGCTCCAGCGGCTGTGGTCAGGTGTATCCCGGGGGCCAGGGTACCGGACATTGAAGGCAATCTCAGGGCCTTAGGACAGCATAGCTTTTCAAAGATAGTGATACATGCCGGAGCTAACGATATACGCCTTCGTCAGTCTGAGGTTACCAAGAATAACTTTAAAGAGGTGTTTAAATTAGCGAAGGCGATGTCCGAAGTGGTAATCTTCTCTGGCCCCCTCCCAATGAGACGAGGTGACATAACCTACAGCAGGTTATGGTCGCTGAACCGCTGGATGTCCAGGTGGTGCTCCGAAAACAACGTGGGCTTCATAGATAATTGGAGTACCTTTGAGGGCAAACCTGGCCTGTTAGGGCGGGACGGTGTCCATCCCACTCGGGAAGGTGCTGCTCTCATTTCTTGCAGTATAGCTCATAGTCTAAGATCAGGCCTAGCTAGTCGCTGACTACCCAGAGTCCAGGCCAGGGAGCAGACAAACAGGCTAAACCAAGTGTCTGCTAGCTGCACAGAGTCGTCACTCAGGGTTCAACATATTGAGACTGTGTCTGTTCCTCGAACTAAACAAAAAGCTAGAAAAACCCAGAAAGTATGTTTTAATAATCTAATTAACATAGTGACCTCAAATTCAGAGCACACTGATTGTGCAGCCAGCACCTCTGACCTGAAGTTAGGACTGTTAAATATTAGATCTCTTACATCTAAAGCTCTTACTGTTAATGAAACTATCACAGATCAGGAGTTTGATATACTCTGATTAACAGAAACCTGGATTAAACAGGACGAGTATGTAGCTTTGAATGAAGCAACTCCTCCTGGATACAGCTACATTCACCAGCCTCGTCTGACTGGTAGAGGAGGAGGTGTCGCAGTTATTTATAATGATCAACTGACTATCGTACAAAAGCATGTACACAAATTTAAAGCTTTTGAATGTCTTTATAGTAACATAACAAGTGTAGATACAAATATAAAGTCTGCTCAGCCGATCCCACTAATTATCATTTACAGACCCCCAGGGCCCTACTCTGAATTTCTTTGTGAATTTGCAGATTTCCTTTCTAACCTAGTTGTTTCTGTAGACAAAGCGTTAATTGCTGGAGATTTTAATATTCACTTTGAGAATCCAGAAGACCCTCTGAGAACAGCATTTATGTCCATATTGGACTCGCTAGGAGTAGATCAGTGTGTAGTAGGACCCACTCATAAAGCGGGTCACACCTTAGATTTAATAATATCATTCGGTTTAAGTATAAGAAATTTACTTACGCTCCCACTGTCGGAAGTTATCTCAGACCACTATCTTGTTTCTACAGTGTGTCATATTAACAATGTATACTCAGCGCCGCGCTATCGCATTAAACGTACATTTACATCAACTACCGCACAGAGCTTTATTAATAATCTTCCAGAGTTATCAACTTTGATTGGATCACCGTCTGACACCACAGAACTAGACCAGGCGACTGAATATCTCGAGTCGTCATTACGTTATACCTTAGATAATGTAGCTCTAGTTAAAAGAAAAGTCATTAGAGATAAGAAACCTGCTCCCTGGTATAACGATGACACGCGTGCCTTAAAACAGACTGCTCGAAAGTTAGAACGTAAATGGCGCCAAACTAAATTGTTAGTATTTCAGATAGCATGGAAGGAGAGCATCCTGAACTATAAAAAAGCTCTTAGTGCAGCTAGATCAACGTATCTCTCCACTCTCATAGAAAACAACAAAAACAACCCTAGATTTTCATTTAATATAGTAGCCAAATTAACTAGAAAGAAAACTACGGCAGATATCTCCACAACAACGTTGTGCAGTAGTGAGGACTTCATGAACTTTTTCAGTAACAAAATTGTAAATATAAGGCAGAAAATTCAAGCTTTAAAACAGACAATTTAGTTGACGCAGGTGACGAGGTAACCACAGCAGATCAGTACCTAGATTACTTTACTCCTCTTGAAGAGAATGAACTAATTTCACTCATCTCTTCTGCAAAATCTTCAACCTGTACATTAGACCCTATACCGACACACTTTCTAAAACAGATAGTTCCAGAAATAATAGAACCCCTGCTGACAATCATAAATTCCTCACTTAGCTGTGGGTATGTCCCAAAGTGTTTTAAATTAGCAGTTATTAAACCGCTAATCAAGAAACCTGATCTCGACCCTTGTCAGCTGTCAAATTACAGGCCGATATCAAACCTCCCCTTTATCTCAAAGATTCTCGAAAAGATAGTAGCTGGGCAGCTATCCTCGTATCTTCATAGAAATAACATACACGAACTCTATCAGTCAGGATTTAGGCCTCATCACAGCACAGAGACGGCCCTTGTTAAAGTAGTAAATGACCTCCTATTGGCCGCTGATCAGGGTAGTGTCTCTATGCTTGTGCTACTCGACCTCAGTGCAGCTTTCGACACCATTGACCATAGTATTCTCCTTCACAGACTAGAAAATGTTGTTGGAATTAGGGGAACGGCCCTCTCCTGGCTTAGGTCCTATTTGACTGATCGTTATCAGTATGTAGATCTAAATGGCGATTACTCCACATGCTCTCCAGTGGAGTTTGGTGTTCCACAGGGCTCAGTTTTAGGCCCCCTGCTTTTTTCCCTCTACATGCTTCCTCTGGGCAACATTATCCGTAAACATGGTATTAACTTTCATTGTTATGCTGACGACACACAGTTATATGTTTCATCAAAACCAGATGAGATCAAACTGCTTAATAAAGTTGAGCAATGTGTAAAGTATATACGAGACTGGATGCTAATTAACTTCCTTCTGCTAAATCCTGATAAGACAGAAGTACTAGTTATAGGATCATCTGCAGCTAGAAGCAAGATGTTAGACCACACCGTAACTCTAGATGGCCTTTCCGTTACATCTAGTGCAACAGTCAAAGACCTTGGTGTGATTCTAGATTCCAGTCTTTCATTTGAAGCTCATGTAGATAATATCACCAGGACAGCTTTCTTTCACCTCAGAAATATTGCCAAGATAAGGAATATTTTGTCACTAAATGATGCAGAAAAATTAGTCCATGCTTTCATCACCTCTAGGTTGGACTACTGTAATGCCTTACTGTCTGGCTGTTCAACCAGGTGCATAAACAAGCTTCAGTTAGTTCAGAATGCAGCAGCGAGAGTCCTCACTCGAACCAGAAGATACGAGCACATCTCGCCTATCTTATCTACACTTCATTGGCTCCCCGTGAAATTTCGCATTGATTTTAAAATACTACTTTTGACATTTAAAGCATTAAATGGTCTTGCGCCGCATTATCTAAGTGAACTGCTAGTGTCTTATGATCCACCACGCCTACTTCGCTCAAAGGATGCTGGCTGCCTGTCAGTACCTCGTATCCTAAAAACTACAGCTGGGGGCAGAGCTTTTTCTTACAAAGCCCCAAAGTTATGGAATAGCCTTCCAAATAGCGTTCGGGACTCAGACACAGTCTCAGTGTTTAAGTCTAGGCTGAAAACCTATTTATTTAGTCAAGCATTTGAGTAAATAGATCTGGGAAGGACTCATGGACGTAGAGCATTATGGTGAACTGGTATGTTTAGATGCTGTCTTCCCAACTCTCACTGATCACTCGGGTTTGTTGATGGTGAAGTGTTTGGTTGGTCTACATCCCAGTGCGCCCTCATGTCTGTGTTTCCTTCTGAACCCACCCTTTTAGTTAGGCTGTCATAATTAGTCCTGCCGGAGTCCCTGCTGCACTACACTAAATATACATTCACCTCAAACTTTATCTGACTGTGAATACAACTAACTGCAATCTCTCCTCTTCTCTCTCTTTCCCTCTCCCTCTCTCTTTTCCCTCTTCCTGTCTCTCTGTCGAGCTAACACGTTCATTCCACCCTTTGCCTCTTGGACTTGTCGACTGTCTGATGCCCAATTCTGGCTGGAGATCTCTTCGCCTGGATCTCACCGTTTACCCTTGGGGCGTTTGAGACTGGATTGGTCACAACAGCTACTATGATTTCTGTCCGGCCCCCTCGCGGACCGTCGGAAGCTTGTTTCTGGGGTTCTCGATCACCGCTCGATAGTCAAGGAAGGTTTTTCGAACAAGTCTGCCCAATAACAACCTGGACTCCATACTTAACTTTAAAGGCAAACTGTTAACCTGGCCTTAAACATGTCCCCTATGTAGGCCTACTGGCCCTCAGGTTCGTGCCCTCGAGTTTCTGCGTGTCGCTTCTTCATCAGGGGCAACATTATGTCTTCACTTCAGTCTTCTTTGTGTAAAGTGGCTGTCATGCAATTAAGCTACAAAGAGTATGGTACGTAAAACGTATTACTGAGTAGAGTATACCACTGTACTGCGTGTAGTTATAAAAAACGATTTGCATTAGTGTTCAACCGTATTGCTCAATAGACAACTGTTTTATACTGAGTAACATTTGCACAACTTTACTGCGTTTATAGTAGTGTCTACAATACTGTTGTCTCGAAACATAGCTAGTTCAAACGTTAACCAGTCATTGAGAAACGTATTTGGTTAACAGTACTTATCACAACGTACTGCAGAACTAGCAGTAAACTGATTTATCAGAACTGTATCATTACCAACTTATATACTCAGTAACAGTCTCTACACCATACTGCAGATTAGTAACAGTCTACTGGTGTACGTTAAAAACGCTGCTATGTGACAATGCCAAGTATAATAGTAAGCTAGCTACATACCACAATGATCGCTTAAATGTAGAGTCGACATTACATGTGATTCTGCAGTAACATTAGTACTCAACAACTGTATTATACTGCAGTTTGTAGTAGTACACAACTGTATTATACTGCAGTAACAGTAGTTACACAAATGTAATCCTGCAGTTATAGCTGTCTAAACCCTGTATTGTATCGTAGTACATAAGAGACAACAACTGTATATCTAAACTGCAGTAAACAGTAGGTAGACTTCCAACACTGTAATTTTATACTCAGTAACAGTAGTACTACAAAACCTGCATTATATGCGTTTATAGTAGCTAGTACACAAACTGTATTAGTACCTGCGTAAAAGTAGTAGTACACACAACTGTATTATTACGCCAGTAACATGTATACTAGTCACACAACTGTATTTATACTGCATTTTCACGTCTAGCTACGACAACTGTATTATACTGCAGTAACAGTAGTACCTACTCAACAACTGCATATTTACCTGCCAGTTATAAAAGTAGTAGTACTACACAACTTATTAAATGCTTAACAGTAGTTAGTAACAACTATAAGTACGTTACAACAACTGTATTATGCTACGTAGGTACGACCTGTTTCCAAGTAACAGTAGTACTACAATAACAACTCTAATGTAAATATTATTACGCAAGTAAAACGTAGTAGTTACAACAACTGTATTCTACTGCAGTAACAGTTGTACTACAACAATACTGTATATTTATTATACGCAGCTTTAAAGTAGCTAGTACTACACAACTGAATTTTACTGCCAGTATAAGTATAGCTCGTACTACACAATGTATTTAAACTGCAGTAGTAACAGTATACGCTAGTACTAAACACAACCCTGTATTATCTTGCAGTAGTAACATAGTCGTACTAAACAAACTGTATTATACGTGCCAGCTACTCAGTAGTAGTACAAACTATACTATCTCGCAGTAACAGTCGTACTACAACATGTATATCCCTTTACAGTAAGCATAGTACACAACAACTGTATTTACTGCAGTAGTAGAGCTATTACTACACCACTGTATTAAACTGCTAGTAACAGTAGTTAGCTACTACAGACTTTATTATTCTGCAGTAACAGTAGTACTTACAAACCCAATGTATTATACTGCAGTATAGTGTAGTAGTACAACACGTTATTATACTGCACGTAACAGTAGTAGTACAACACCTGTATTATACGCAGTAACATAGTATACACCACTGTATTATACGCCTAACCGTAGAGCTAGTACTACCAACAATATATTGTACTGCAGATAAGTAGTAGCTTAGTTACTACACAACTGTTATTAAACTGCTTAACCGTAGTAGCTCGTACTACAACAACTGTATTCTTCTGCCTTACATTCTGCAGTAACAGTAGTACTACAACAACTGTATTATACTGCAGTTTAAGTAGTAGTACAACAACTGTATATACTGCAGTAACAGTAGTAGCTAGTACTACAACAACTATATTGTACTGCAGTTAAGTAGTAGCTAGTACTACCAACTGTATTAAACTGCTTTAACAGTAGCTAGTACTACAACAACTGTATTATTCTGCAGTAACAGTAGTACTATAACAACTGTATTATACTGCAGTTTAAGTAGTAGTACAACAACTGTATTATACTGCAGTTACAGTAGTAGTACAACAACTGTATTATACTGCAGTAACAGTAGTAGCTAGTACTACAACAACTGTATTGTACTGCAGCATAAGTAGTAGCTAGTACTACACAACTGTATTATACTGCAGTAACAGTAGTTGCTAGTACTAAAACAACTGTATTATTCTGCAGTAACAGTAGTACTACAACAACTGTATTATACTGCAGTAACAGTAGTACTACAACAACTGTATTATACTGCAGTTTAAGTAGTAGTACGACAACTGCATTATACTGCAGTAACAGTAGTAGTACACAACTGTATTATACTGCAGTAACAGTAGTAGTACAACAACTGTATTATACTGCAGTAACAGTAGTACTACACAACTGTATTATACTGCAGTAACAGTAGTAGTACAACAACTGTATTAAACTGCAGTAACAGTAGTAGTACAACAACTGTATTATACTGCAGTAACAGTAGTACTACACAACTGTATTATACTGCAGTAACAGTAGTAGCTAGTACTACAACAACTGTATTGTACAACAGTATAAGTAGTAGCTAGTACTACACAACTATATTAAACTGCAGTAACAGTAGTAGCTAGTACTACACAACTGTATTATACTGCAGTAACAGTAGTACTACACAACTGTATTATACTGCAGTAACAGTAGTAGCAGTACAACAACTGTATTATACTGCAGTAACAGTAGTAGCAGTACAACAACTGTATTATACTGCAGTAACAGTAGTACTACACAACTGTATTATACTGCAGTAACAGTAGTAGCTAGTACTACAACAACTATATTGTACTGCAGTATAAGTAGTAGCTAGTACTACACAACTGTATTAAACTGCTTTAACAGTAGTAGCTAGTACTACAACAACTGTATTATTCTGCAGTAACAGTAGTACTACAACTGTATTATACTGCAGTAACAGTAGTAGTACAACAACTGTATTATACTGCAGTAACAGTAGTACTACAACAACTGTATTATACTGCAGTTTAAGTAGTAGTACAACAACTGTATTATACTGCAGTAACAGTAGTAGTACAACAACTGTATTATACTGCAGTAACAGTAGTACTACATTACTGTATTTTACTGCAGTAACAGTAGTAGTACAACAACTGTATTTCACTGCAGTAACAGTAGTACTACACAACTGTATTATACTGCAGTAACAGTAGTACTACACAACTGTATTTTACTGCAGTAACAGTAGTACTACACAACTGTATTATACTGCAGTAACAGTAGTAGTAGTACAACAACTGTATTATACTGCAGTAACAGTAGTAGTACAACTGTATTATACTGCAGTAACAGTAGTACTACAACAACTATATTGTACTGCAGTATAAGTAGTAGCTAGTACTACACAACTGTATTAAACTGCTTTAACAGTAGTAGCTAGTACTACAACAACTGTATTATTCTGCAGTAACAGTAGTACTACAACAACTGTATTATACTGCAGTTTAAGTAGTAGTACAACAACTGTATTATACTGCAGTAACAGTAGTAGCTAGTACTACAACAACTATATTGTACTGCAGTATAAGTAGTAGCTAGTACTACACAACTGTATTAAACTGCTTTAACAGTAGTAGCTAGTACTACAACAACTGTATTATTCTGCAGTAACAGTAGTACTACAACAACTGTATTATACTGCAGTTTAAGTAGTAGTACAACAACTGTATTATACTGCAGTTACAGTAGTAGTACAACAACTGTATTATACTGCAGTAACAGTAGTAGTACAACAACTGTATTATATTGCAGTAACAGTAGTAGTACAACAACTGTATTATACTGCAGTTACAGTAGTAGTACAACAACTGTATTATACTGCAGTAACAGTAGTAGCTAGTACTACAACAACTGTATTGTACTGCAGCATAAGTAGTAGCTAGTACTACACAACTGTATTATACTGCAGTAACAGTAGTTGCTAGTACTAAAACAACTGTATTATTCTGCAGTAACAGTAGTACTACAACAACTGTATTATACTGCAGTAACAGTAGTACTACAACAACTGTATTATACTGCAGTTTAAGTAGTAGTACGACAACTGCATTATACTGCAGTAACAGTAGTAGTACACAACTGTATTATACTGCAGTAACAGTAGTAGTACAACAACTGTATTATACTGCAGTAACAGTAGTACTACACTACTGTATTTTACTGCAGTAACAGTAGTAATACAACAACTGTATTAAACTGCAGTAACAGTAGTAGTACAACAACTGTATTAGACTGCAGTAACAGTAGTACTACACAACTGTATTATACTGCAGTAACAGTAGTAGCTAGTACTACAACAACTGTATTGTACTGCAGCATAAGTAGTAGCTAGTACTACACAACTGTATTAAACTGCAGTAACAGTAGTAGCTAGTACTACACAACTGTATTATACTGCAGTAACAGTAGTACTACACAACTGTATTATACTGCAGTAACAGTAGTAGCAGTACAACAACTGTATTATACTGCAGTAACAGTAGTACTACACAACTGTATTATACTGCAGTAACAGTAGTAGCTAGTACTACAACAACTATATTGTACTGCAGTATAAATAGTAGCTAGTACTACACAACTCTATTAAACTGCTTTAACAGTAGTAGCTAGTACTACAACAACTGTATTATTCTGCAGTAACAGTAGTACTACAACTGTATTATACTGCAGTAACAGTAGTAGTACAACAACTGTATTATACTGCAGTAACAGTAGTACTACAACAACTGTATTATACTGCAGTTTAAATAGTAGCTAGTACTACAACAACTGTATTAAACTGCAGTAACAGTAGTAGCTAGTACTACAACAACTGTATTATTCTGCAGTAACAGTAGTAGTACAACAACTGTATTATATTGGAGGACGCGCGTGTGTTTTTTCGTCTGAGAGCAACAGCGGGATTTTTAAACTCTACACAACATTTCTTCTACATTTCTACAACTCAGGTACGTTTAAGATGACTAATATTCAGCTTGTTCAGTGTGTAGAGTGCAGGATGTTTAGACCGTCTTCCTCCGTCGTTAGCGACAATTTTACCTGTGACAGGTGTGTGCTAGTTACCACTCTGACGGAGAAGATATCAGCGTTAGAGGAGCGCATCCAGACTTTAGAGAGGGTTAGAGAGAGTGAGAGTAGTCTTATTTCTTTAGAAGACAGTCTGGGTGCCGCAGGCGGAGATAGCCAGTCCCCGACTCCGGCATTAGAGCCCTCACAGCGGGGCGAGTGGGTGACGACTCGGCGGCATACTCGCGCAGCAAAAGCTAAGGCTAAGGCTAAAGCTAGCCCACCGGAGCACACCACCCCCGCGCTTCACGTGTCTAACAGGTTTGCCCCCCTCAGTGATTCACCCGCTGAGAAACCTGGAAGAACTCTGGTTATAGGAGACTCGATCATGAGACACGTGAAACTAGCCAGACCTTTAGGGGCTCCAGCGGCTGTGGTCAGGTGTATCCTGGGGGCCAGGGTACCGGACATTGAAGGCAATCTCAGGGCCTTAGGACAGCATAGCTTTTCTAAGATAGTGATACATGCCGGAGCTAACGATATACGCCTTCGTCAGTCTGAGGTTACCAAGAATAACTTTAAAGAGGTGTTTAAATTAGCGAAGGCGATGTCCGAAGTGGTAATCTTCTCTGGCCCCCTCCCAATGAGACGAGGTGACATAACCTACAGCAGGTTATGGTCGCTGAACCGCTGGATGTCCAGGTGGTGCTCCGAAAACAACGTGGGCTTCATAGATAATTGGAGTACCTTTGAGGGCAAACCTGGCCTGTTAGGGCGGGACGGTGTCCATCCCACTCGGGAAGGTGCTGCTCTCATTTCTTGCAGTATAGCTCATAGTCTAAGATCAGGCCTAGCTAGTCGCTGACTACCCAGAGTCCAGGCCAGGGAGCAGACAAACAGGCTAAACCAAGTGTCTGCTAGCTGCACAGAGTCGTCACTCAGGGTTCAACATATTGAGACTGTGTCTGTTCCTCGAGCTAAACAAAAAGCTAGAAAAACCCAGAAAGTCTGTTTTAATAATCTAATTAACATAGTGACCTCAAATTCAGAGCACACTGATTGTGCAGCCAGCACCTCTGACCTGAAGTTAGGATTGTTAAATATTAGATCTCTTACATCTAAAGCTCTTACTGTTAATGAAACTATCACAGATCAGGAGTTTGATATACTCTGATTAACAGAAACCTGGATTAAACAGGACGAGTATGTAGCTTTAAATGAAGCAACTCCTCCTGGATACAGCTACATTCACCAGCCTCGTCTGACTGGTAGAGGAGGAGGTGTCGCAGTTATTTATAATGATCAACTGACTATCGTACAAAAGCATGTACACAAATTTAAAGCTTTTGAATGTCTTTATAGTAACATAACAAGTGTAGATACAAATATAAAGTCTGCTCAGCCGATCCCACTAATTATCATTTACAGACCCCCAGGGCCCTACTCTGAATTTCTTTGTGAATTTGCAGATTTCCTTTCTAACCTAGTTGTTTCTGTAGACAAAGCGTTAATTGCTGGAGATTTTTATATTCACTTTGAGAATCCAGAAGACCCTCTGAGAACAGCATTTATGTCCATATTGGACTCGCTAGGAGTAGATCAGTGTGTAGTAGGACCCACTCATAAAGCGGGTCACACCTTAGATTTAATAATATCATTCGGTTTAAGTATAAGAAATTTACTTACGCTCCCACTGTCTGAAGTTATCTCAGACCACTATCTTGTTTCTACAGTGTGTCATATTAACAATGTATACTCAGCGCCGCGCTATCGCATTAAACGTACATTTACATCAACTACCGCACAGAGCTTTATTAATAATCTTCCAGAGTTATCAACTTTGATTGGATCACCGTCTGACACCACAGAACTAGACCAGGCGACTGAATATCTCGAGTCGTCATTACGTTATACCTTAGATAATGTAGCTCTAGTTAAAAGAAAAGTCATTAGAGATAAGAAACCTGCTCCCTGGTATAACGATGACACGCGTGCCTTAAAACAGACTGCTCGAAAGTTAGAACGTAAATGGCGCCAAACTAAATTGTTAGTATTTCAGATAGCATGGAAGGAGAGCATCCTGAACTATAAAAAAGCTCTTAGTGCAGCTAGATCAACGTATCTCTCCACTCTCATAGAAAACAACAAAAACAACCCTAGATTTTCATTTAATATAGTAGCCAAATTAACTAGAAAGAAAACTACGGCAGATATCTCCACAACAACGTTGTGCAGTAGTGAGGACTTCATGAACTTTTTCAGTAACAAAATTGTAAATATAAGGCAGAAAATTCAAGCTTTAAAACAGACAATTTAGTTGACGCAGGTGACGAGGTAACCACAGCAGATCAGTACCTAGATTACTTTACTCCTCTTGAAGAGAATGAACTAATTTCACTCATCTCTTCTGCAAAATCTTCAACCTGTACATTAGACCCTATACCGACACACTTTCTAAAACAGATAGTTCCAGAAATAATAGAACCCCTGCTGACAATCATAAATTCCTCACTTAGCTGTGGGTATGTCCCAAAGTGTTTTAAATTAGCAGTTATTAAACCGCTAATCAAGAAACCTGATCTCGACCCTTGTCAGCTGTCAAATTACAGGCCGATATCAAACCTCCCCTTTATCTCAAAGATTCTCGAAAAGATAGTAGCTGGGCAGCTATCCTCGTATCTTCATAGAAATAACATACACGAACTCTATCAGTCAGGATTTAGGCCTCATCACAGCACAGAGACGGCCCTTGTTAAAGTAGTAAATGACCTCCTATTGGCCTCTGATCAGGGTAGTGTCTCTATGCTTGTGCTACTCGATCTCAGTGCAGCTTTCGACACCATTGACCATAGTATTCTCCTTCACAGACTAGAAAATGTTGTTGGAATTAGGGGAACGGCCCTCTCCTGGCTTAGGTCCTATTTGACTGATCGTTATCAGTATGTAGATCTAAATGGCGATTACTCCACATGCTCTCCAGTGGAGTTTGGTGTTCCACAGGGCTCAGTTTTAGGCCCCCTGCTTTTTTCCCTCTACATGCTTCCTCTGGGCAACATTATCCGTAAACATGGTATTAACTTTCATTGTTATGCTGACGACACACAGTTATATGTTTCATCAAAACCAGATGAGATCAAACTGCTTAATAAAGTTGAGCAATGTGTAAAGGATATACGAGACTGGATGCTAATTAACTTCCTTCTGCTAAATCCTGATAAGACAGAAGTACTAGTTATAGGATCATCTGCAGCTAGAAGCAAGATGTTAGACCACACCGTAACTCTAGATGGCCTTTCCGTTACATCTAGTGCAACAGTCAAAGACCTTGGTGTGATTCTAGATTCCAGTCTTTCATTTGAAGCTCATGTAGATAATATCACCAGGACAGCTTTCTTTCACCTCAGAAATATTGCCAAGATAAGGAATATTTTGTCACTAAATGATGCAGAAAAATTAGTCCATGCTTTCATCACCTCTAGGTTGGACTACTGTAATGCCTTACTGTCTGGCTGTTCAACCAGGTGCATAAACAAGCTTCAGTTAGTTCAGAATGCAGCAGCGAGAGTCCTCACTCGAACCAGAAGATACGATCACATCTCGCCTATCTTATCTACACTTCATTGGCTCCCCGTGAAATTTCGCATTGATTTTAAAATACTACTTTTGACATTTAAAGCATTAAATGGTCTTGCGCCGCATTATCTAAGTGAACTGCTAGTGTCTTATGATCCACCACGCCTACTTCGCTCAAAGGATGCTGGCTGCCTGTCAGTACCTCGTATCCTAAAAACTACAGCTGGGGGCAGAGCTTTTTCTTACAAAGCCCCAAAGTTATGGAATAGCCTTCCAAATAGCGTTCGGGACTCAGACACAGTCTCAGTGTTTAAGTCTAGGCTGAAAACCTACCTATTTAGTCAAGCATTTGAGTAAATAGATCTGGGAAGGACTCATGGACGTAGAGCATTATGGTGAACTGGTATGTTTAGATGCTGTCTTCCCAACTCTCACTGATCACTCGGGTTTGTTGATGGTGAAGTGTTTGGTTGCTCTACATCCCAGTGCGCCCTCATGTCTGTGTTTCCTTCTGAACCCACCCTTTTAGTTAGGCTGTCATAATTAGTCCTGCCGGAGTCCCTGCTGCACTACACTAAATATACATTCACCTCAAACTTTATCTGACTGTGAATACAACTAACTGCAATCTCTCCTCTTCTCTCTCTTTCCCTCTCCCTCTCTCTTTTCCCTCTTCCTGTCTCTCTGTCGAGCTACACGTCATTCCACCCTTTGCCCTCTGGACCTGTCTGACTCGTCCTGATGCCCAACTTCTGGCTGGAGATCTCTTCGCCTGGATCCACCGTTTGCCCTTGGGATGCGTTTGGAGACTGGATTGGTCACAAGCTACTATGATGTCTGTCCCGGCCTCGGCGGACGTCGGAAGCTGTTTCTTGGAGGTCTCGACTCAACGCTCGATAGTCAAGGAATGGAACAAGTCTGCCTGCAATAACTAACTGGACTCCATATTAACTTAAAAGACATTAACTGTTATACTGGACTGCTGCCTACACAGCATGTAATCACCCATATGAGGATGGGTTCCCTGTTGAGTCTGGTTCCTCTCAAGGTTTCTTCCTGTTGCCTTCTCAGGGAGTTTTTCCTTGCCACTGTCGCCCTCGGCTTGCTCATCAGGGACAATCACATTATTATGATTCATACACATTCACTGTTCATGTACTGTTCTTTGGTTGTGTAAAGCTGCTTTGTGACAATGTCAATTGTAAAAAGCGCTCTACAAATAAAATTGAATTGAATTGAATTGAATATTGCAGTAACAGTAGTACTACAACAACTGTATTATACTGCAGTTTAAGTAGTAGTACGACAACTGTATTATACTGCAGTAACAGTAGTACTACAAAAACTGCATTATACTGCAGTTTAAGTAGTAGTACAACAACTGTATTATACTGCAGTAACAGTAGTAGTACAACAACTGTATTATACTGCAGTAACAGTAGTACTACAACAACTGTATTATACTGCAGTTTAAGTAGTAGCTAGTACTACAACAACTGTATTGTACTGCAGTATAAGTAGTAGCTAGTACTACACAACTGTATTAAACTGCAGTAACAGTAGTAGCTAGTACTACACAACTGTATTATACTGCAGTAACAGTAGTACTACACAACTGTATTATACTGCAGTAACAGTAGTAGCAGTACAACAACTGTATTATACTGCAGTAACAGTAGTAGCAGTACAACAACTGTATTATACTGCAGTAACAGTAGTACTACACAACTGTATTATACTGCAGTAACAGTAGTAGCTAGTACTACAACAACTATATTGTACTGCAGTATAAATAGTAGCTAGTACTACACAACTGTATTAAACTGCTTTAACAGTAGTAGCTAGTACTACAACAACTGTATTATTCTGCAGTAACAGTAGTACTACAACTGTATTATACTGCAGTTTATGTAGTAGTACAACAACTGTATTATACTGCAGTAACAGTAGTACTACAACAACTGTATTATACTGCAGTTTAAATAGTAGCTAGTACTACAACAACTGTATTGTACTGCAGTATAAGTAGTAGCTAGTACTACACAACTGTATTAAACTGCAGTAACAGTAGTAGCTAGTACTACAACAACTGTATTATTCTGCAGTAACAGTAGTACTACAAAAACTGCATTATACTGCAGTTTAAGTAGTAGTACAACAACTGTATTATACTGCAGTAACAGTAGTAGTACAACAACTGTATTATATTGCAGTAACAGTAGTACTACAACAACTGTATTATACTGCAGTTTAAGTAGTAGTACGACAACTGTATTATACTGCAGTAAAAGTAGTACTACAAAAACTGCATTATACTGCAGTTTAAGTAGTAGTACAACAACTGTATTATACTGCAGTAACAGTAGTAGTACAACAACTGTATTATATTGCAGTAACAGTAGTACTACAACAACTGTATTATACTGCAGTTTAAGTAGTAGTACGACAACTGTATTATACTGCAGTAACAGTAGTACTACAAAACTGCAGTATAATGCAGTTTTTGTAGTAGTACAACAACTGTATTATACTGCAGTAACAGTAGTAGTACAACAACTGTATTATACTGCAGTAACAGTAGTACTACAACAACTGTATTATACTGCAGTTTAAGTAGTAGCTAGTACTACAACAACTGTATTGTACTGCAGTATAAGTAGTAGCTAGTACTACACAACTGTATTAAACTGCAGTAACAGTAGTAGCTAGTACTACAACAACTGTATTATTCTGCAGTAACAGTAGTACTACAACTGTATTATACTGCAGTAACAATAGTAGTACAACAACTGTATTATACTGCAGTAACAGTAGTACTACAACAACTGTATTATACTGCAGTTTAAGTAGTAGCTAGTACCACAACAACTGTATTGTACTGCAGTATAAGTAGTAGCTAGTACTACACAACTGTATTAAACTGCAGTAACAGTAGTAGCTAGTACTACAGCAACTGTATTATTCTGCAGTAACAGTAGTACTACAAAAACTGTATTATACTGCAGTTTATGTAGTAGTACAACAACTGTATTATACTGCAGTAACAGTAGTAGTACAACAACTGTATTATACTGCAGTTACAGTAGTAATACAACAACTGTATTATACTGCAGTAACAGTAGTAGTACAACAACTGTATTATATTGCAGTAACAGTAGTAGTACAACAACTGTATTATATTGCAGTAACAGTAGTACTACAACAACTGTATTATACTGCAGTTTAAGTAGTAGCTAGTTCTACAACTACTATGATCCAGTTCTTATGTTTGTTCTGTCTGACTCTCCCTACTTGGCTCCACCCCTCTCTGACTCACCTGGTTGTCATGGCGACCTCCCCTCCCCATCACAATGTGTCCATTCGAGCAGCTCAGTGAAACCTGAGCAGGCGTGGCGGCTCGTGGTCACTTGAGCTGAGCTGCTGCTGAATTTTTGATGGGGCTGTGAGAGATCCTCTCTGCCACAGCTGAACACCTGAACAGGTAGACGCTTCTTCAGGACCAGCGACCACACACACCTGAGAAGCTGCTCCAGCTCCTTCAGGACAGGACACTTCGGGGCTTCAACACACAGGTAACGGCTCCTTCTCCAGCTTTAGACCAGTATTTAACCTTCGTATTTACCTTTAATGTTGTTCACAGGTCGTGTGACATCATCATGTAGATCATGTGTCTCAGCACATAACTGTTCAGGAACCGTTCTACCCTTTGTGACACAGCAGGTTCTAACTTTTGTTGTCCCAAAACGTAAGATAACCAGACTCTGACACACCTGGTTTTCACTAAGTGAAACAGACTCCGTTTTCATGTCCGCTGCTTCTTTTTAGGAACATTTTACCAAGGTTCAGTCGGATCCTGTCATGTTTGGGTCGAATGACTACGTTCAGATCAGTCGAAGGATTCTTCCTGGTTAGACCGAATCCTGAGGAAACTGATGTCTGGAATAGTTATGACCAAGACTGGATCTTCAACCAGGGGAAGAGGGCCCCAGGCCTTATAATACATCCAGTACACAATTTCATTACTGAGCCATTTGTCAGCACGGACAGTTATTGGGGCCTCCACCCTCCACCCTCCACCCTCCACCTGAATTGTTTTGTTGAGGAATTCAAGGTGCAGATGTTTTAGTACGTCCGAAGCTGATTCCTGCTGAGGTCGTTATCCAGTTAGCTGGCCTGTTTATGGGAGTTGTACGATGTTGTTACTGATGCTGGATTTAATAAAACACTTCCTGATGTTAGAAACTAAGTCAGAGACAAAAACCAGTGAGTTTCTATATCAACTATTTGTTCTTTGGTTTCCTTACTTTTTTATATATATATATATATAAACTGTTCCAGTTTGATCAGTCTGGATTTACTGTGGGTTCACCTGAATGCTTGAAGCTGTGATCCAGGTATGTCTGATGTCCTTACCTGAGACAGGTGATGGTGTCAGGATGTCTGAAGGGAGGCAGCGAACTTTGTCCACCTCTGGAGAGTCTCTGTACCAGATCCTGGGTTTGGAGAAGGGCTGCAGCCATGATGACATCAAGAAGTCCTACAGGTGAGATGAGCTCCGCCCCCTTACCTACCGTAAACAGGTGATGGTCGGCTGACACACTCATGTATCAGAACTGATTGATCCCCACAAAGGGAAACATCACATACACTCATTAGCTTTCAACCACAGTAAGTAACCTTTAGTGAAAACCTGTGTGTGGTGTCAGGAAGCTGGCGCTACGGTACCATCCAGACAAGAACCCGGACAACCCAGAAGCAGCGGAGAAGTTCAAGGAGCTGAACAACGCTCACGCCGTCCTGTCCGACCTCACCAAGAGGAACATCTATGACTCGTACGGGTCTCTGGGACTCTACGTGGCCCAGCAGTTTGGAGAGGACAACGTCAACACGTACTTCATGCTGTCCACCTGGTGGGCCAAGGTGAGGGGGGCGGGGCTCACAGCATCCCTGTGAACTGACCAGTACATGAATGGTCCTGCCTCAGTTTACTTCAGGACCTCTGTCCTCTAATCCCAGGGTCTGTTCCTGCTGTGCGGGGTCCTGACCGGCTGCTACTGCTGCTGTTGCCTCTGCTGCTGCTGTAACTGCTGCTGTGGGAAACTGAAGCCGCCATCCACCGGGGAGGGGGCCGAGTCGGACTACATGTCTCCAGACGACCTGGAGGAAGAGATCCGGAATGAGCCCGACAACGGTGAGACGACAGGAAGTCCTGAGCTTTTATTTTGACACATTCTTCTCTTCCAGCTTTCCTTAACAAATGTTAGCAGCAGGAAACTGGAGCCGTCAGTGTTTTACCCTGTAGTTTCCCTGATGTCCCATTAATAAGTTAAGGTTTTTAATTCTGTTTATTCAGCATATTTTATCTAAAGAGCTTTTTAAAATTCACCAGCCCCTAAATTTAGATATAGAATGAATTTAGTTTAAGGTTGAAACCCCTAAAACCCTTTAAACCATGTAGTTTAAAGGGTTTGAGTCTGAGTTGATAGTTACCTATAACCTGGTTTAGGTAACTATCTGCTGTGGTAGTCCTACAAAATAAAAAGTAAAGTAGTTTTAAACTCTGTGGAACATCCATTAAATTACTTTAGTCCTTTAGTTCCACTGATCACTGTTTGTCCAGATGCGATAAGTGATCCCTTGAATAAGAATGAAACTGAAATCTCAACGGCTGTGGTTCAGGAGGGCTGGTGGTCTGAGCCTCTGCTCCTCTGGTCCCCCTTGGCTCTGACACTATCAGCGGTGGGTCTTTAAAGTGGTTTCTGTCTGTCTGTGCAGACGCTGAGACTCCGATCGTCCACCAGCCGACGAACGCCAGCGAGAAAACTCAGCTCATCAGTGACGGACACCGCAGATACGGGGACACCTACACATGAAGCTGAGACGGGACACAGAGATTTCTTCATTTCATTGAATGTAGAGACCTGAACCTGATGGATTCCTGCAGGAGGTCCAGGTCCAGTTCTGACCCACAAACACACTAAAACACAACATGAGCATCAGAATTTTTTTCTGGACCCCCAAAGAACCAAAATCTGATCCCAGTGACTTGTCTTTGTTTCTCCCGACCAGTCAGGTCCACCACTATTTGGACGGTTTCATCATTTTGTTTCGGTATGACTCCACAGTGGATCGACCGTGATTAAAGTGTCCACTGTCGGCTTTAATTTAATTAATTCATGGACTGAGTTCTGGTTCATAAAGGGGCCAGATGCTGGTTTCTTTCCTGGTGATGATCCAGCCTTTGTTGCAGCTGTCTTCACCTCCTGCTGGTTTCAGTTGGAGTAACATTCAGGTGAGCTGAGGGAGAATAAAAGGTCCAGAGAATTCTTCCAGAATCCAGAACAGCCTCCAGGAGAGTCTGACATCACAGAAACCGTTACCAGAGTAAAAACAGATGAATGTGACACCAGAGCCAGAACCAGATTAGAGTTTGAGGTCCTGGACAGCTGGCAGCTCACCTGTGCAGAAGGTGTTGTTCATGTGGAACCGGTCGTATTTACTGAGGACTGAATTCTGAAGTGAAATGATCTGATGACAGAAAACCGTCAAAAGACAAAGAAGTGGAATCTACAGTAAGTCCACGTCAGTCCCCGACCTCAATCAGCTGACCTGAATGTCACCTGCTGAAGGTAAAAGAACCAAAAACCAGCAGGAAGTGAAGACGTATCTGAGCATCATCAGGGAAGAAACCAGCACCTGTGATGTGCACACATTTAAATTAAAGCTGAGAGTCTGCTCCTCCGGACTGTGGTGGAGGTTACAGTCCAAATACTGAAGGATGTGGACCTGGACCTGGATCTGGTTTGAAAACTGTGTTTATCTGTACTGTATGTTTATTCTGCGGTCGTCTTTTGCTCCTTCAGGGGCTGAGACATCCGACTTTATTCTATTTGATGAAACTAACCCCCTGATTGGTTGTTGATATGTTACGATAGCTGCTTTAAAATAAAGGTCGTAGTTCAACATTTGCTGCCTGTTCTAATGTGTGAGGACAGTGTTTCAAGCTGTCTGTGTGGATGTAAATAGTCTTTTGGTTTGAAACCAGTTTCCTTTTGTTCTTATTCTATTTGAATGAACTGTGATCATGTGACGTGATGATGTCACAGCTTCAAACGTCTGCATGAATTTAATTAGACAGTGAATAAATAATTGATGAGCAGTCAAACACGTCTTCACACCTGTTTCTGTGTGTGTGTGTGTGTGTTGGGTGGGGGAGTGGGGGGGTGTAGGTGCAGTCAGAGCAGGATCCTGGTCTGTTACTGATCCAGTTCTAATGAAACCTGAACTTTGACCTGCAGGAGGAGCTGCAGCCTCCTCAGCTCCTTGGACAGAGATGCGGACTGTCCCTTTAATAAACTCTGTCCTGTTACTCCACCTCCCCCTCCCTCCCAGCTCTGTCATGCCTTCTCCTGACCTTTGACATATAAGGACATGTGGACAGCAGCTTACGTCCGTCCGTCTAAAAACAGACACACACAGAGTCCAGCAGCGTCACAACACCACAGCTCCTGTCTGCTGCTGCTTTTTCTTTATTTTATTCACGTCTCCCCCGTCCTCCCCCGTCGTGTCCAGGTCACCGTTGTCTTCCTCTCCAGCTCCTCATCCAGCATCATGGAGAGTCTGGAGAAACAGCTCGTATGCCCCATCTGTCTGGAGATGTTCACCAAGCCGGTGGTCATCCTGCCCTGCCAACACAACCTGTGCCGCAAGTGTGCCAACGACGTCTTCCAGGTGAGGGCCACGCTCGGGTCTTTTTACCTTGGGTTTCAGAGTGTGTTTGGTCCAGTTGAACTCGCTGCTGTGCTGTTTTCATTACATGGTGAAGCCGAGCAGCGGCTCCATATTGGTGTGTTCAATGACACAAAGAGACATTTACTCATTAGTTCCACAATCCACATCGACTTTAAACGTGTGCACAGAGCAGAACGGCCAAAAATCACAAATCGTACTGTTTCAGCCTCCTGGAAACTAAAACTGAAAAAAGAAAAGAGCACAAGCAAAAGTAAACAGATCAAACAGACAAACTACTGAAGACACTGTTTTAAATAAGTTCTGCTGTATAAATATGTGAAGTGTTATATTTCCACACGTCAGTACATTATACTGTGTGTAGTGGGAACACAAACTGACCAGAAACTTCCTGAGGACGTCGGTGTCTTCAGAATAACCTCCAGAAATCCATTGAGAAACCAGAGGACAAAGAGAGTGCAGAACTTCATCCAGAATCATCATGATTTTAGTGTCACAGTGAACCAGTGGCGGCTGTCTAAACGTCTGTGTGTTTGCTGTAAACAGGAGTCGATCACTGAGAGTTCAGTTGCTTTGATGGGACAGTTTGACTAAATGTCAACTAATAATGGAACGTTTTACCTGTTTAGACTTGTTTGTCTAAAATAAGATAAGTTCAACTTTATTAATCTCTGAAGGGACATTTGGGATCTACTCTACATGCTCTAAAAAGTATAAATACTGCAGTATTCCAGTCATTTCAAGTATTTAAACCAGTGTTGAACTGGATGCTGTTGATAACATGAAGGTTTGAGTCTCGTGAATCAGTTTGTGCAGAATCCAACACGTTCAGCTTGATTCATGAATAATTCATCTTCTCAAACTGAACCTTTAGAAATAAAAATCAAATGTTGGAGCTACACAGCAGAGAAATAAGTTTTAAAACTCGCCTCATGTTTGTTCTGAAAAATCTGACAAACATTTGTAGAAATGAATCAAAACTGAGATCAGTGATGTGTTTCCACTGGTTTCTACTTTATTCAGTTTGAACTGTTCTACATGCGCTGATACACGTCAACACTTCCAAAATAAACCTAAGTCTAAACTGAACTTGTCTGAGTTCTACTGAGGTTCTACTGACATCAAACCAGGATGTTTTGTGCTGCTTGTGATTGAATCTGGTTCGACTCGTGGTCGAATCTGATTGCCAGTCTCTGAATAAACTAACATGACCAATCCCTGTATCAACCTGTCTACCTGCCTGATGCCCCACCCCCTGCAGGCGTCCAATCCCTACCTGTCAACGAGGAGCGGCTCCACGGTGACGTCTGGAGGTCGTTTCCGCTGCCCGTCCTGCCGACATGAGGTGGTCCTGGACAGACACGGGGTTTACGGACTGCAGAGGAACCTGCTGGTGGAGAACATCATCGACATGTACAAACAAGGGACCACCAGGTAACACACCTGTACGCACCTGGATGCACATGCTTGCCTTGTGTTTTGGGGACCGAGTCAGATGCTTCAAACACTCTTTTGAAACACTGAGGAGAAAGTCATCAATACATCCTCTCCGTGCAGTGTGTGTACAGGTGTATCACACCTGAGGATGGCACGTCATTAAAGGGACAGTTCACCCATAAACACACAAATGTTTAATTCAGGTGTGACATTGTGGCTTTTATTTTGGTAGTGGTACAAGGATCTCAGGTGTTTTTAAACTGTGTCGACACTGTTGAGCTCTAGTTTCCATCTACTCACGTGAGTCTGGATTTCACAAGAACCAGAGTCCAGCTTGGACCTGGATCATGTTCACAACTACATGTTTTTAGTTTGAGGACGGCCACAAACAGGAAACACGAAACACGACACGAGTTCTACAAACACAAAGAAGAAGAAAAGATTCATTCAAAGATGTAAAATCACACACCGAATGTGATAAGACAGCGTGACATGAACCAATCAGATGTAATCATCAAAGCTTCCTGCTGCCGTGTGCGTGACAAGACTGCAAGACTACATGTGATCTTACAGAGACTTTGTTTATTACACTGGTAAAAATAAAAATATTCACCTTATTTAAAGAGAAATATAAGAATCCTTCAGTTTCACTCTCAAACTTAAGAATTGAAATTTACTTCCTAAAATTTCCTTAAAATCTGTGTTAAATTTGTGTCAAACACAAAAACACAGAAAATATTGTTTTTATTTTCACTATGTTAATAATTCAGTTTCAGAAAATATTGGAAACTTTGATATTTATACTTACACTATACTTCAGCGTTTGAATTTCCTATGTTGTCGTCTGCAGGTGTTTCTGTCATTAGCTGCAAGTTGTGACACTCAGACTCTATTTTTAAATGTAGGTCAGTGAGACGGCTGCAGGATTATTTTAGTTTGTACAGAAATACTGACACAGATCAGAGGACGAGCTGAGATAAATACGTTCAGGACAAAAGAACCGAGTTGGGTTCTGATTTTATATTCAATTCAATTCAATTCAATTTTATTTGTAGAGCGCTTTTTACAATTGACATTGTCACAAAGCAGCTTTAAACAACCAAAGAACAGTACATGAACAGTGAATGTGTATGAGTCATGAAATCAGAGACAGGAAGAGGGAAAAGAGAGAGGGAGAGAAAGAGAGAGAAGAGGAGAGATTGCAGTTAGTTGTATTCACAGTGAGACAAAGTTTGACGTGAATGTATATTTAGAATAGTGCAGCAGGGACTCCGGCAGGACTAACTATGACAGCCTAACTAAAAGGGTGGGTTCAGAAGGAAACACAGACATGAGGGCTCACTGGGATGTAGAGCAACCGAACACTTCACCATCAACAAACCTGAGTGATCAGTGAGAGTTGGGAAGACAGCATCTAAACATACCAGTTCACCATAATGCTCTACGTCCATGAGTCCTTCCCAAATCTATTTAGAAAAAATGCTTGACTAAATAAATAGGTTTTCAGCCTAGACTTAAACACTGAGACTGTGTCTGAGTTCCGAACTATATCAGTTGGACAGAGACACTGACGCCCGGTGGTTCCACGTTATTAGTTTAATGTCGTACGTGTTTTATAGATCAGAGAGCGGTCGGAGCAGGTGACACGTTGAAACGCCCACTGTCTCTGTCCACCTGTCTCTCTGTCTCTGTCCACCTGTCTCTCTGTCTCTGTCCACCTGTCTCTCTGTCTCTGTCCACCTGTCTCTCTGTCTCTGTTCACCTGTCTCTGTCCACCTGTCTCTCTGTCTCTGTTCACCTGTCTCTCTGTCTCTGTCCACCTGTCTCTCTGTCTCTGTTCACCTGTCTCTCTGTCTCTGTTCACCTGTCTCTCTGTCTCTGTTCACCTGTCTCTGTCCACCTGTCTCTCTGTCTCTGTCCACCTGTCTCTCTGTCTCTGTCCACCTGTCTCTCTGTCTCTGTCCACCTGTCTCTCTGTCTCTGTTCACCTGTCTCTGTCCACCTGTCTCTCTGTCTCTGTCCACCTGTCTCTCTGTCTCTGTTCACCTGTCTCTGTCCACCTGTCTCTCTGTCTCTGTTCACCTGTCTCTCTGTCTCTGTTCACCTGTCTCTCTGTCTCTGTTCACCTGTCTCTCTGTCCACCTGTCTCTCTGTCTCTTTCTGCCTGTCTGTCTATCAGCAGTAAACCGTCTGTGGAGCCGAAGCTGGAGCAGCCGATGTGTGAGGACCACAAAGACGAGAAGATCAACATCTACTGCGTCACCTGCGGCGTCCCCACCTGTTCCCTGTGTAAGGTGTTCGGAAACCACAAGGACTGTGAAGTCGCCCCGCTGAACAGCGTGTTCACCCAGCAAAAGGTCAACAACACACACACTTACATCAGCTACCACCCACTCACAGACATTCTCCTTCTGCAGGTACATACAGTTAGGTTGTGGGCTGCGGCAGGTAAAGTGCTGCAGGTGAACATCAGCACCCACTGATGAGTGAATGAAACAGGTGGATTCGCTTTCAACTCGCTAAATGTCTGTGTGTAGGCCGAGCTCACCGACTGTATCTCCATGTTAGTCGGGAACAACGAGAGGATTCAGGCCATCATCAGTCATCTTGAGGAAACCTGCAGAGCTGTAGACGTGAGTTCATTCAGCTGCTGCACACCTGCTTTACCTGGTGTTTAGCTAACGATGTCTGTGCCCCTGCTTTACCTAAGGTTTAGCTAAGGATGTCTGTGCTCCTGCTTTACCTGGTGTTTAGCTAACGATGTCTGTGCCCCTGCTTTACCTAAGGTTTAGCTAAGGATGTCTGTGCTCCTGCTTTACCTGGTGTTTAGCTAACGATGTCTGTGCCCCTGCTTTACCTAAGGTTTAGCTAAGGATGTCTGTGCTCCTGATTTACCTGGGGTTTAGCTAACGATGTCTGTGCCCCTGCTTTACCTAAGGTTTAGCTAAGAATGTCTGTGCTCCTGATTTACCTGGGGTTTAGCTAACGATGTCTGTGCCCCTGCTTTACCTAAGGTTTAGCTAAGGATGTCTGTGCTCCTGCTTTACCTGGGGTTTAGCTAACGATGTCTGTGCCCCTGCTTTACCTGGATTTACCACATTTAAATGTGTTTTCAGGAGAACGGCCGCAGACAAAAGTCGAAGGTGTGCGAGACATTTGATCACCTGTTTGCCCTTCTGGAGGAAAAAAAAGGTGAGATGACAGTGAGGATCAACTCTGAGCAGGAGGAGAAACTAGACTACATCCGAGGTCTGAGGAGGAAGTATAGTGACCACCTGGACAACACTGCCAAGCTGCTGGAGACCGCCATCCAGACTATGGATGAGTCTGAGATGGCCCTGTTTCTGCAGGTGAACCAGAACACACCAAGACGAGTTAACTAACCCAAGTTGGCAGGAAGTTAACCAGGTCTAGTCTATCACATGGTTCTTGTAAAGTAGTAGGAGTAGTTTTTACTTATTTATTTAATCTTTCTGGGGAACACTAAAATAAAATGTGACGTTGAACGTGTTCACCATGAGCTAATTTAAAAAGGTAAAAGATGATTTTTGATCAGATTTTCCATTTTTTGATGTGATGAGTAACTTGGATTTGTCTCCCACAGAACGCCAAACCTCTGCTACAGAAGTGAGTATTTAACATCTGTCTGCAGCGTCAACATACGACGACGATTTTATTAAAGTTCTAATGTGTTAACAAAGTTTTATTGATCAGGATCGTGGACGGCACCAACACGTCTCACCTGGATAAACTCCAACTTGGCTACGAGAACATGGATCACTTCAAGGCAAACTTTGATCATCAGAGGAGAACGCTAATTAGCATCGACTTCATCAAATGTACTGACCAATCAGAGACCAGAAGATCAATACATCACTATGTCAGCATGTTAGCATAGCAAAGAGGATGTTCTGTTATTGCGGATGTTATTAGCATTCACTCAGTGTTTAACTAATACGAGTGAGGGGGTGCATGCTAAAATGTTAATATGCTAACATGTTAGCATATAAAATAGGTAAGGCTCGTGGTTTAACAGGAGATACCAGTTCCTATATAATTTATGCTAGCACATGATGCATGCTAATAAAAGATTTACTTGGAGCAACTATCAGTCAGAATTAGTTTCCGGTTGGTAATCGGCAGTGGTTAGGGCATGGATAGATGGAAACCAAGCAGGACTGTGGTCCGTGAGGACCAGAGTCGGTCACTCCGATTTACATGATAGCAGCTAAAGGGTTAGCCTGAAGCTAAAGCTAAAGAGCCAACATTTAGCATAACATGCTGTGTACCAAAGTGTTTGTATTCCCATCCATCCACTGTGTTATATCTCGCTGAGCTGCTCTATGCTAATGTGTTAGCGTCCTAATGTACACGTTCCTTCCACGCTTACCCTGTTAGCATATTAGCCTGTTAGTCTCTAGCTAATCCTGTGTTTCTCTTCAGCTGATGAAGACGATGACGATGAAGACGACGAAGATGAGGTGGAGGTCAGGGCGATGTCAGGAAGTGGAGTTGAGTCGCAGCATTCTGCACCTGCACCAGCTGCAGGACTCGCAGCCAATCAGCAACCTCCTCTCTCACCTGTCCAGACTCCAGGAGTTCAGCTCTCAGCACCGCCTCCACATAGACCACCAGAGGCTCCTCCCATTGTGACTTCACAGCCCAAGCCCCCCACACCTTCGTCAACCAACCAGGCCCCGCCTCCTGTGCCCCCTCCTACTGCTAGCCCTGCCTCTCAGGTGTGACATCACTCTGTGTTCAGGTGCTGCTGGGAAATTTAAGACTCCACACACAGAGAAACAGAAGACCAGTTTGTAGGTTTGTGATCCACTCTTGTTCATAGCACTTATTGATTGATCTTCTCCTGCTGCAGGTTCAGTCTGATCAGAACGAGACGGACGACAGAGATGGACCCAAACACGTCTTCTCCTTCAGCTGGCTCAATCAGAAATAAAACCAGTACAGCCAGAGAACCCAGTTCAGGACCCAGTGTCCTTCTCAGCAGAACTGCCTGTTGTTGAATCTTTGTTATTTTAATTTCTGAAAATTAGAATTTGTTGTTTAACAGACGTTTAACAAAAATCTTTGGAATCAGAGAATTGAAAACATTTTAGTTTGTTTATTCATTGAAAAAGTGTTTTGTTAAATAAATAGTTTTAGTAGAAACCTCCTTTTTTCCAGCTTCTGATTTAAAGGAGTAGTTCACTCAAATGTACGTCATTTATGGTCATTTTAAGAGTCTATTAAGAATCACTGGGTTTAAAAA
Organism: Anabas testudineus; assembly: GCF_900324465.2. NCBI lineage: Eukaryota > Metazoa > Chordata > Actinopteri > Anabantiformes > Anabantidae > Anabas > Anabas testudineus. Next base: position 23,009,602 of record NC_046626.1, on the reverse strand, counting down.
ACAGCGGAAATCTGAACAACTTCTTTTCTATTCAGCTGTTTCCTTTCAGGCGTCACCACAGTGAATCATCTTCCTCCATTTAACCCTGTCCCCTTCATCCTCTTCATCCTCTCCATCCTCCACCAACTAACTCCATGTACTCTCTCTCTACACCCATAAACCTCCTCTTTGTTCTTCCTCTACACCTCCTGCCTGGCAGCTCCGACCTCAGCATCATTTACTGATATGTTCCCAGTTTCTCCTGGGAACCAACTCAATCTGACTTTATCTCAAACACCTGACATGTGTTGGCCCTAAGTCCTTAAAGTCCTGCAGCTTCTTTACCTCTGCTCCCTCTCATTCACACATGTATTCTGTTTTACTGCAGCTAACCTTCTCTGCTTTCCAGAGGACACCTCCACCTCTCTATATCTTCCTCCACCTGCTCCCTGGTCTTGATATCAAATCAGTGCGCAGGCGCGAGCCTTGCTGCAGCCGATTTACCGCTGTTCTCATCTTGTGATGTCTTTTTCTGTATTTTTATCTTGTTATTTTTATTCTTTTTGTGTTGATAAGTAACTAGTTTTGAAATTAAGTTTTACCCTCTCAGATCATGTTGTTCGAGAGAGTTTTTATCTCAGTTTTTACCTTTGGATTCATTCTCTCACTGATCCGAAAGACCGCAGTGCAACAGCTGCTCCATCACCATGGAGACAGCTCCTTTGTTTACACCCGGGATCAGCTGATCTTACTGAGGACGGCCGGAGTAAAGGATCAAACTTTGTCCGGGACTTTAAACATCCCAGAGGAGATCAGAAGAAGGACAACGAGGGGATGTAGAGGAGGCAAAAAACAACAAGGTGGAAATAAAGAACGGAGAAGATTCAAACCTCATCTCCCCTCTCTGATTATGGGTAATGTGAGATCACTGGACAATAAGATGGACGAACTGACAGCTCTGGTGAGGATGGAGAAAATCTTTACAGAGTGTAGTTTAATGTGTTTCACAGAGACATGGCTGCATGATGGTATTCCTGACTCCAGTGTTAATATAGACGGTTTCAGCACAGTGTGCTGGGACAGGAGGAGAGAGGAGAGCGGTAAGAGGAGAGGAGGGGGGCTCGCCGTTCTCATTAACAACAGGTGGTGCCATCCTGGTCATGTAACTGTGAAAGAGCGTGTATGTAGCCCTGATATTGAACTTTTGGCTGTGGGACTTCGTCCATATTATTTGCCCAGAGAGTTTTCTCACTCCATATTAATCTGTTTACGTTCCTCCATCCGCTAACACTGCTGCTGCGTGTGACGTCATTCAGACGGTCACCTCCAACCTGCAGACCAGACACCCTGACGCCTTCTTTATGATCTCTGGAGACTTTAATCACGCCACCCTCAATAAGACACTTCCTACCTTTACCCAGTTTGTGAGCTGTCCCACCAGGGGGGAGAGGACATTGGACCTGATGTATGCTAATGTTAAAGATGCCTACAGCTCCACTGTCCTCCCCCCTCTGGGAAAGTCGGATCACAACCTGGTACATCTCCTCCCACAATACACACCTTTGGTTCACAGGCAGCCTCCCACCATTAAAACTGTAAAGAGGTGGACAGAGGGGGCACACCTTGCCCTGCAGGGATGCTTTGAAGAGACAGACTGGAAGTCTCTCTGTGAACCTCATGGTGAGGACATCGATGGACTGACAGACTGCATCTCTGACTACATTAATTTCTGTGTGGACACCCACGTACCTACAAAAACCATTTGCTGCTTCCCAAACAATAAGCCCTGGGTCACTCAAGACATCAAAGCCATCCTGAATGACAAAATGAAGGCATTCAGATCAGGAGACAGGGAGGCAGCAAAGAGGGTCCAGAGACTGCTGTCTGTCAGGATCAGGGAGGGGAAGGAGGTTTACAGGAAAAAACTGGAACAGAGTCTTCAACAGAACAACACCAGGGAGGTTTGGAGGGGTATGAGGACCATCACTGGCTACAAGTCCAGCAGCCAGGAGAATGTGGGGACTGTTGACCGAGCCAATGAATTTAATAATTTCTTCAATCGATTCCAGGCTGATCCACTGAGCCCACTTCAGTTTAGCAACTGCTCCTCAGTCCCTCCCCTACACGACTCAGCCACCACCCTAACAATCTCAGCTGAGCAGGTGAGAAGAGAGCTGAACAGGCTTCACCCCACAAAGGCTGCAGGTCCTGATGGAGTCAGCCCAAGGGTGCTGAAAGCCTGTGCTCCTCAGCTATGTGTTGTTCTCCAACACATCTTCAATCTCAGCCTGCACCTGGAGAGAGTTCCTCTAGGGTGGAAAAAGTCGTGCCTGGTTCCAGTGAATAAGACGCCACGTCCCAGAGTCCTCAGTGACTTCAGACCAGTGGCTCTGACATCACACATCATGAAGGCTTTTGAGAGGCTGATCCTGGAGTCCCTCCGACCTCTGGTCCAACCCTCACTTGACCCCCTCCAGTTTGCTTACCAACCCCATATTGGAGTGGATGACGCCATCATACACCTTCTCCATCGCACCTACACCCACCTGGACAAGCCTGGGGGCTTAGTGAGGATCATGTTTTTTGATTTCTCCAGTGCATTCAACACCATCTGACCTGCACTGCTGGGAGAGAAATTAAAAAACATGCAAGTCAACACTCCCCTGATTTCCTGGATCATGGACTACCTCACCAACCGGCCACAGTACGTCCGCCTGCAGAACTGTGTGTCTGACACTGTGATCAGTAGCACAGGTGCTCCACAGGGGACAGTTCTGTCTCCATTCCTCTTCACCCTGTACACCTCAGACTTCAGGTACAACTCAGAGTCCTGTCATCTTCAGAAGTTCTCTGATGACTCTGCAGTTGTAGGATGTATTACGGGTGGCGATGTCACGGAGTACCGTGGAGTGGTGGACAGTTTTGTTGACTGGTGTGGACTCAACCATCTGCAACTGAACATCAACAAAACAAAGGAGCTGGTGATGGACTTCAGGAAATCTGGGAGTCCTGTCATCCCTCTCTCTATACAGGGGGAGGAGGTGGAGGTCGTGTCCGAGTACAAATACCTGGGAGTGTACTTGGACAACAAACTGGACTGGACCAAAAACTCATCAGCATTGTACAGGAAGGCTCAGAGCCGGATGTACTTCCTGAGGAGACTCAGGTCCTTCAACGTCTGCAGCACCATGCTGTGGATGTTTTATGAGTCTGTGGTTCCAGTGTCATCTTCTATGCTGTGGTCTGCTGGGGCAGCAGCATGAAGGTGGCAGACACTAACAGACTAAACAAACTGATTAGGAGGGCTGGCTCTGTTCTGGGGGTGGAGCTGGACCCTCTACATGTTGTGGCTGAAAGGAGGATGCTGTCCAAACTCCTCTCAGTCCTGGACAATCCCTCCCACCCACTGCACAGTGTGTTGGTTGGACAGAGGAGCACGTTCAGCCAAAGATTTATTAACATTAAATGTTCCACAGAGCGCCACAGGAGATCCTTTCTACCTGTGGCCATCAATCTGTACAATTCCTCCCCCCTCTGTAAGGTGTGGGGGAAGTGATACTGTCATAACCTTGCTGTGAATATACTGACCCAATTTCATTTATCTATTCTACTTATCTACTCATTTATTTACATATTCTGTATATATATTGAGTTTTTCGGTATTGATGTTATTGTGTATTTATGTTTGTGTATTTATGTTGGTGTTGGATCTTTCCTGGTTGTGGTTCCTTTTCTTTCTGTCTGTTTTGAGAACAATGGTAATGAGGCAAAACAATTTCCCTCTGGGATCAATAAAGTTTTTTGAATCTTGAATCTTGAATCTTGAATCTTGATATGGACGTTGTGTTGATGAGTTGCATGATTGGTTTGGTAAATGTTTTACTGCGGCTGTCCTTCCTGAACATGACACTGGATTGTGCCTCTTGTGGTTGAATTATAAATCTGATCAACTGCTGTACATTCATCTAATAAGTTCAGTTACTCTGTGGATTCAGATTATTAACATGATATATAGTAAATAAGTAAAGTTTGACTGATAAAACTGATTTGGTTTAAACAGTTTTCGAAGTAGTGCTTCCAACAAGAAGAGAAATCTTAGTAAATGTGTTCAGTAACTTTTCACCTCTGGTTCAGCTTCATCATAAAATCTTTAAAATGAACACAGGTCAGTGAACGTTTACAATCACATTTGTTTGAATAAGCAAATGACGTCTTGTGGTTCGCTCACATCCCTTCAAAAGAGAAGCATTTCAGCTCAGTGGTTCCACGATGGTGGAGCGACCGACGCTGCCTCAAACTCAGTTTTCAAGAACCAGAACTCTGCATCTTGTTCCAAACTCAAAGCATCTGATAAATGACTAAATTTCACTAAAAATGAGTCTGATTCTGATGATGAACTTTTCTCCTGCATTAATCCTCACGTGTCCTGAGGTCAGAATCCAGAATGTTGGACCACCTGAAAATCCTCACTGACATTCTTTTATATAATTATCTATTGAACAGCTGTCATACGTATTTATTCTTTTTGGTAATTCTCATTTTCTGCAGTTATTTCATCATTTTTAAACATTTTTCAGTGTTGTCAATGTTGATGGGAAATAAATCCACCACCTCATGAAAACATCTGTTTGCATTTATTTCTTCACATTGTGCTGAACAGTCAAACAATCTTTTTATTAGTAGAACTCAGCAGTTGAACCCTGTGAGAAGTTAATTCTTTGAATTCTTAATAAAGGTTTTTTATTGACTCTGTTTAGTGTCTTCTCTCACTCTCCCTGTCTGTCTCTCTCCCTGTCTCTCTCTCTCTCTTTCTGTCTCTCTCTCTGTTTTGAAGCTGCAGAGAAAACATGAATTATTATAAATTATAAAATATTAGAAATTCATTTAATTAAAAGCCTCTTTCTTTATTTCCCGAAGTCATCCATCAGTTTGCGGTTGCTGTCGGCCTGCTGGGCGATCTGCTCGGCCCGGGCCATCTCCAGGACCTCCCTGAGCAGGTGAAAGGTCAGATCCAGAGAGATGGGAGGCTCGTCGGACCTCTTCTCCTTCTCCACCCGCTCCTCCAGCTCCCGGTGCTGCTGCGGCAGAGCCCGGGTCACCGACGAGGACGATGAGGAGGGGGGGAGGTCCGGAGCGGCACCTCCTCCACCCAGCCTCAGGGAGAACTCCTCCCACAGGCGAAGGAGCAGCGGCCGTGGCAGGAGGAGGAGCCGGGGACTGGCGGGGGCCACAGAGGGTCGAGAGTCAGCGGAACGGGGGAGGACGAGACCGAGCAGAGCCACGAACCAGAGCAGCACATTCAGCTTCATGTCCGCAGGAACAAGCTGCAGCACAAGACAAGAGAAAGGGCAGAGACACCTTCACAGACAAAGTGAGGGAGTAGGAACCCACAGACCGCAGGTTTATTGCTCATCAATGATCAGATTCTATTGATCGGTGATTAGACTGAAAGTGAGTGGATGTTAAACATGTTGAATTCATACAGATTCTTTATTTCCAGTTCTCTGTGTCACTGTGAAACCAGAAGACTTGAATCCACAAAGTGAAACATGACCACTGTCAATAAAAGTAAAACCTTTAAATCACTTTTAAAAATCCAATAAAGACAAAGATCAATTCACCATAAAAAGACCTGATCTCAGCAGAGTTCTTCTCTTCAGATGTTTAATTTCACACTTTGGAAACAACCACTGAGATAAATGTTCTTCAGGCTTCAGACCAATGTTGAACGCAGGTCAAAGGTTCCACAGGTGGATTCTTTAGGCATGATAAATCTTCCATACAGCTCAGCAATTTAAAATCTAATCAACATATTTGAATAAATGTTATTTAGAAATAATAATAATAAAAATAAGAAGTTCAGTTTTATTAGTATTAATTACAAACTGACCTCCATAATAATCCTGTTCATTAGAGGAAATAGGAAGTGTTCTCTCACCTGATCGTCCTGTGTCTCGGCGTTTTCAAATAGAAAAATAGAAAAAGACCCGAGATGATTCTATTTTATAGAAATGGGAGGTGGGGAGGGAGGTGGGGGCTGCACATGCTCAGTGAGAACGGGACTCATGAGGATGAGGATGATGAAACTGAAGTGTCACTGAGTTTTCATTTCATCGTTAAATGTTCATCTTCTTCATGACTTTAAATATTATTATCGCTGTTAGTACTAGTAGTAATACTGGTAGTACTAGTAGTAGTACTAGTAGTAATACTGGTACTACTGGTACTACTGCTGTATCTTGGCTCCTGTTCACTTCCTGTTTGCTGGAGGCGCCCGGTGACGATGACGATGATGAAGAGGTGACCTTTTTCTGAGCCACTCTCTGACCTTCATCAGTGGACGTCTAGTAAAACGCTGTGACACTGAGGAAAACGAACGTCAGAGGCTCCGTTCCTGTTCCAGTCGGAGTCTGATCCAGCTTCAGGATCCGAGCTGATTGTTTCAGCTCCGTTCATCTTTAAACAGCTGAAACAGCTGAAACAGTGAAACTGGTCTTTGGCTGTGATCCTGGATCGATGAAGGAGAACTGGTTTCCAAATGTTCATTGTTCCACACCCAGATGTTCCTAATGCCTCTGTGGTGTTGGGCCCACTGAGCATGCTCAGTAGCGTCCTCCCATACTTGTCACTGTCTCAGTGACTGGATCTTATTTAAATTTGCTCGGTGTTTTCTATAGATTGTCTTTCACCCAGGTATCAGTATTATTTCCCTGCCTCACCTGTCCCCTGAGGCTCCTCCTCCTGGTGTTTGGTTACAAAGAGCCAGTGGAATGATTAAGAAAGTTTTCTGGACTCTGTTGTTCAGAAGAACCAAGATGAGAAAGTTCTGTGTCAAACTACTCCAGGTTGAAGAAGTGGAGCTGCTCTCTGATTGTGTTTCTGTCAGGACACGATTCGTTGGCGTTGACGAGGGTCCGAGTGTCTCCCAGAGGACGCAGGGACAGCGACACGGCTGACAGAGTCGGTTCGACTTGAACCAGACCAAACACTGACAGTTGAGTCATCGACATGAGCTGGACACAAACAACAGGAGAGTTCCTGTCAGGTAGTTAACGAGGCTCTGGAGGCGAAACCGAGGAGGGCTCTGACTAATTACTGGTCTCTGTGCATAAAGTTTGACTTCTGGTTTTTATACTGAGAGACTGACATGACGTGGGGGAATGCTCCTTTAATCTCTAGTTCAAAAAGTAGATCATGTTTTCATTTTGTTCTTTGAGTTTTATTTTACAGCAATAATTAAACATTTAATGGGTCGTTTCATTAGTATTATTTTTATAATTATCGTCACGGTTTGAAAGAGTTCAGGGCTCAGTACAGTGGCCTTGAATTGGTGAATTGTTGTTGTGTTTTGCACTTGAAGGTCGCCGTAGTCCAGAGTCTGGACCTGCAGGAACAAATGAAATGAAACACAGGAACATTTCTGAAGCGTTGTTTAAAGGTCGGCATGTCAGGACTCGGCAGCACTAATAAACACAACTGTCGTGTTTACTGGAAAACTAAAGATCATCAGGAAGTGTGTGTGTGACCTCTGACCTTTTACTGTTTATCCCACTACAACAGGAAAAACAAACAAAGGCTTCAAAGCACGTACTGTTGTGTCTGAATCTGAAGAAATCATCAGTTTGATCTGAATTTAAAAATATTAATTAATATATTAATTAATGGAAACACTAGTGGACTGGGAGCTTTAAAGAGGAAACAATTGCTTTAGAGGTCTCTTCAATTAATGGGTAAATGAATGTCTAATGTAAATGAATTAGTTTAATAGTAAAATATAATTACAAAGTTAGCATTTCCCAGAGTTAGGACAAATGAATAGAAACATTCATGGACATTGAGACATTTACATTTACATTTAGTCATTTAGCAGACGCTTTTATCCAAAGCGACTTACAAGTGAGGAACAAGGCAAGCAAACAAAATCTAAGTCAAGAAGAAACAACATCAAAGCAAAGTGCTATCAAAAAAGTGTTTCTGTTTCAAGAGATGTTAGAAAGAAAGGGTAGAAATTTTTTATTTTTTTTATTTTTATTTTTTTAAGTGCAAAGGAAGATGTGGAAGAGTTCTGTTTTCAGCAGTTTTTTAAAGATTGCAAGTGAGGTGGCTGAGCGTGCAGAGATAGGCAGCTCATTCCACCATCTTGGGATCACTGAGCTGAACAGTTTTCCTTGGTGTCGACTGTGTGGTGCTGGTACCACCAGACGACGTTCCCTGGTTGAGCGCAGTGGACGGGAGGGGATGTAGACCTGAACGATTGAATTGAGATAAGATGGAGCTGTGGAGTTCACCACTCTGTAGGCAAGAGACAGAGCTTTGAACCTGATCCTTGCAGCCACAGGAAGCCAGTGTAAAGATCTGAAGAGCGGTGTGACATGAGACCTTCTAGGTTGATTGAAAATGAGGCGTGCTGCCGCATTTTGGATCATCTGGAGGGGTTTGGTCGTGGATGCCGGTAAACCCATCAGTAGTGCATTGCAGTAATCCAGGCGAGATAAGATCAACGCCTGTACAATGAGTTGGGTCGTGTATTCCGTCAGATAGGGTCTGATCTTTCTGATGTTGTGGAGGGCATATCTACACGACCTAGCGACTGTGGCGATGTGGTCTGTGAAGGTCAGCTGGTCATCAATGATGACCCCCAGGTTTCTGGCTGACTTAGTAGGGGATATCACTGCAGATCCAATGTTAATGCTGATGTTGTGTTGAGTTGAAGGTCTGGCAGGGAAGACTAGAAGTTCAGTTTTGGTTATGTTGAGTTGAAGGTGTCTTTTTCTCATCCAGGCAGAGATGTCAGAGAGACAGGCAGAGATGCGAGATGAGACAGTTGAGTCATCCGGCGGAAAAGACAGGAAGAGCTGTGTGTCATCTGCATAGCAGTGATAAGAAAAGCCATGAGAATGGATGATAGAGCCTAGAGAAGAAGTATAGATTGAAAAAAGAAGAGGACCAAGGACTGAGCCCTGCGGTACACCGGTGGAGAGGTTATGAGAGTCAGAGACACGCCCCTGCCAGGATACCTTAAAGGTTTGTTCGGACAAGTATGACCGAAGCCAGGCTAGAGCTGATCCAGAGATGCCCAGGTCTGAGAGGGCAGTCATGAGAATCTGATGGTTCACAGTGTCAAAGGCTGCAGATAGATCTAATAGAATAAGGACAGAAGATTTACCTGCAGCTTTTGCCACCCGTAGGGATTCCACAACAGTCAGAAGTGCCGTCTCTGTGGAGTGCCCACTCTTGAAGCCAGACTGATTGACATCAAGGAGGTTATTCTGGGAAAGAAAGTCAGAGAGTTGGTTAAAGGCTGCACGTTCCAGAGTCTTGGCCAGGAATGAAAGAAGAGAGACCGGTCTGTAGTTCTCCACAAGGGAGGGATCCAGAGAAGGCTTCTTCAAAAGTGGAGTGATCTGGGCTTGCTTGAACGAGGTGGGAAAGGTGCCTGTTGTGAGAGAGGTGTTGATGATCTGTGTAATGGCTGGTATTAGTGTTGGTGCGATAGCTTGAAGAAGAGTAGAGGGGATCGGATCCAGAGAGCAGGTGGTTGGGCGATTGGAGAGGAGGAGAGTGGATACATCGTCCTCTGACAGTGTTGAAAAAGTGAAGTGAGATGCATCGTCAGGTTTAGTAAGCAGAATGTCATTGACAGGAGGAATGAACTGGGAGCTGATGGCTGCCACCTTGTTGGTAAAAAAGGAGGCAAAGTCATCAGCTGTGAGACAGGTGGGTGGTGGAGGTGGGGGTGGACATGACATGAAGCCTTTTTGGTGTTATAAGCTAATACTGCCTTTAATTCATCTGCTGCTTTAGGTTTAATCCTTGGAAAACATCCGTCCATCATCCTAACTGTTTGTCCTCTAAGGAATTACAGGGCTGCTGGAGTGAATCCCAACGGTCACTGGATGAGAGGTGCGGTTCATCTGGACAGGTCTCCAGTCTGTCACAGGGCCAACACCGAGACAAACAACTCAGAGTCACCAGTTAACCTCACATGCACCTAGAGAGAACATCCAAACTCCACTCAGAAGGACTTTGGATCCAGATTCAAACACTTTCCTATTAGACAGGTGGTTTTTACGTGTTACTAAATTACACAGAGTAAACTCTAACAAACCCAAACCGTAGATATTTAAAAGGTCGGAATCTGTTTATTAATTAATCAACTGTCATCTAATCCTCTTAATCTGGGTAAAGATAAACACTAACATAAATTTAAGGTAGTAAAGTAAGAATTTATTGTTTATTTCTAAGCAGATTTGGGATTGTCCAGGATTTAGAGGACTGTGGACAGCATCCTCCTCTCAGCTGGACCCTCTACATGTTGACCCATTTTCATTCATCTATTTGACAGTTTTCTGTTTGGATGTTATTGTGTATTTATGTTGATGTGGATCTTTCCTGGTTCTGGTTCCTCTTCTTTCTTTCTGTGTTGAGAACATCTGGAATGAGGTAAAACTATTTCCCTCTGGGATCAATAAAGTTTTTTGAATCTTGAATAAATTAGCAGAGTTCACTGTTTTATTTTGAAATGTGAAACGGAAGCAGAGTATTTCTCTTCTTTTATATTGAAAAGTAAAACGGAAATAGGGTTTCGTTGACCCGACTCCACTTCGGTTCCTGCGGGTCCGTGCGGGTCCGTGCGGGTCATGGCGGGACGAGACCGAGTCGTTCACCTGCTCCGGCGGCTCGAGGCCGCGGCGTAAGTTTGATTACATGTTTAAATGAGTCATTTTAGAGAAGTTCGGCAGAAACATCCCGTAAACAACTCCTCACTGAGGGTTCGTCTGTTTGAAACGTGAACACAACATGTGGAACAGTGAGGAGGTTCCGTGAGGTCGGATCAGGTTCCACACTGGAACCGGAACTTTACAACGTGATCTGTCACCATCTAAGGTCTGAATCTGCTGCACAAAGGTCTGTTTTCAGGCCTAAATCTCAAACAGCTGATTCCTTCTTCATCCGTGTAGTTTTAGAACTCGAGCTGTGAAAGTTTAATGAAGTCAAACAGTCAACTGTGATTAAATTTAAAGAGTTTTAATGGACTTCTGCTCAGTGTCCTGTGTTTGTCTGTGAACAGGTGCAGATGTCCTGCACACTCCAACACCTTCCACCACGGTACCTGCTGTTTAACACACACACACACACACACACACACACACACACACACACACACACACACACACACACACACACGATCCGATCCACTGCTTTATTAATGTTTAACTGATCAATCAGTGATTTATTGACTGAAATCTTCCTTAACACGAGAAGTTTGTTCTTTTAATTTAATTTCAGTTTAACCGGTTGGAGTGGTCTTAGAACAAACTATAGATTATTAATCTCCACTTCTCTCATCAGATATTTATTCAGATTAATGGATTAATATTACCTGGTAATCTATCACTTATATGCTCTGATATTGTCACGAATTGGTTTGTCTTTCCTGCAGGTGCTGTAGCTGCAACATGCACTGTCCGGAAAACAGACTACGCCTTCGAGGTAACTCACACCAAACTCTGCTAAAAAAAAATAAAAGAGCTTGATTTCCGCAGCTCATCGCTGTTGATGTTTGTTCGCTGCAAGAAAAAACACAAGGATGTGAAAAACAAAGAAAAACATTAACATTTAAAGATGACAGAAAGTTAAACTCGTTTTAACGTGACCACTGGGACAGCGTGTCAGTTAAAAACAGGAAGTCATCAAATTAGTGTTAAATTAGCGGCTGGTTAGTGTAGTGGTAACATCACCGCCTCCCATGTGGGAGACTGGGGTTCAAATCCCAGCTATGGCTACCTCCAGTAGGGGTCCTTAGGCAAGACCTCCTCACGCTGCCCTGCCTACCATTGTAACTTGTAATGACTTGTAAGTCGCTTTGGATAAAAGCGTCTGCTAAATGACTGTAATGTAATGTAAATATGTGGTGTCTACACGTGAAGTGAGTTAGTCGCTGATCAGAACAGTTTCCCAGTTCACTAAGATCCTCGTTACTCTGAACATCAACATGTCGGCAGTAGTAGAGGTGAGACGTGAACTGTGAAACAAAGCACCTGCTTTGACCGGTGAACACACACAGAACTAATGAGGGCTCAAGGTAAACATCACAACACACCTGGTTGGACTAAACTAAAAGTATCTGACTCCTGCTGCTGCCTCCGTCCACCAGCTGCATGTCGTAGAGGTCCTCAGAGATGTAAATTCAGTGTCTCTTCGAGGAAACCAAACGTCCTCTGTGACTTGTTGTGTTGCTGTTTGTGTCAGATGGCGAGTTCCAACATCAGATATGGAGAAGGAGTCAGCCGAGAGATCGGCATGGTGAGCAGACATCATCTTCATCATCAGTTACTTTCTGCATACAGTTAGTGTCAGTTAGTCAATATGAACGTAGCAGTTTGAAACCAGTTTTCTCTATATTATTGTTATTGTTATTGTTATTATTATGATTATTGTTATTATTATGATTATTGTTATTATTATGATCATTATTATTATTGTTATTATTACTATTGTTATAGTTATTATTATTATTATTGTTGTTATTGTTATTATTATAGCTATCATTATTATTATTGTTATTATTACTATTGTTATAGTTATTATTATTATTATTGTTGTTATTGTTATTATTATAGCTATCATTATTATTATTGTTATTATTATGATTATTATTATTGTTGTTATTATTACTATTGTTATTATTATTATTACTATTGTTATTGTTATTATTATTATTACTATTGTTATTATTATTATTGTTGTTATTGTTATTATTATAGCTATCATTATTATTATTGTTATTATTATGATTATTATTATTGTTGTTATTATTACTATTGTTATTATTATTATTACTATTGTTATTGTTATTATTATTATTACTATTGTTATTATTATTATGATTATTATTATTGTTACTGTTATTATTATTATTATTATTATTGTTACTATTGTTATTTTTATTATTATTGTTACTATTATTATTATTATTATTATTATTATTATTATTATTATTTCTCACTCTTCTCTTCGTTTCTCTACATTTGTCTGATTTCAAGAAAGAACCGTATAAACCTGGAAACTGTAAAACTTTTATCACTTCACTTTTATCTGACCACCTCGTTTTCAGTGTTGACTCGTCTGTTTCTGTGATTCTGTTTTCTGGTGTTTCCCGGTTCTCCTGGTTCTCCCGGTTCTCCTGCAGGACCTTCAGAACCTTGGAGCTTGGAACGTCTGTCTGATGACGGACAGGAACTTGGCCCGTCTCCCTCCGGTGACAGCTGTCCTGGAGTCTCTGGCCAAGAACGGAGTCAGGTACAAAGTATATGACAACGTCCGGGTGGAGCCCACTGACACCAGGTGAGACACATACATCAGGTAAACACACTGGCAGGAAAATCCTGGTCTCTGATTGGCTGATTCTTATCCCTTATCTGAAATAGAATCGTACTCACTGGTCCACTAATCTGTGTTTCCATGTTGCAGTTTTAAAGACGCCATCTCATTTGTTAAAAACGATTCGTTCGACGCGTTTGTGGCGGTGGGCGGGGGCTCCGTCATTGACACCTGCAAAGCAGCCAACCTGTACGCGTGTCACCCCAACGCCGACTTCCTGGATTTTGTCAACGCTCCGATCGGGAAGGGGAAGCCGATCACCAGAGCTCTGAAGCCGCTCATCGCAGGTAACAACAAACTCAACAGGTTACCACTGAGGCTGAAGCTGATAGGACGGTTAGCTCAGGTGAGTGGGCGGGGCCAGACCACATGATTTCTCTTCGTGGGTTTTTGTGTCCAGTTCCTACGACTGCAGGGACTGGCAGCGAGACCACCGGAGTCGCCATCTTTGACTTTGAACCTCTGAAGGCAAAAACAGGTAAAAATGGGATTTAACAAGGTTTGTTTTCCATTTTACCTGAAGTGTCTGTTTGGAATATTCTAATATTCATATCATTTGATGCTTTTATACAGTTTCTATTAACTTCTGTTATTTCTACTTTGCTATTTTTTGAGTTCTGTGAAGCTGCTGCAGTTGTTTCACAATAAAAGCCCGTCGGATGGACAGACTGTGGGCCAATAGGAGGACGTTTTTAATGTAGTTAATAAAATACTTCAGTGATCTGAGGGAATAAACTTGTGAATTATAAAGACAACAGCTCAACATGGAGGAACAGGTTTTACAGGTGATGTGATGATGTCTGTCTGTCTGTCTGAGCTGTGATTGATCACCTATGTTCAGGTATTGCCAGCAGAGCCATCAGACCCACGCTGGGCATCGTGGACCCCACACACACACTCAGCATGCCTGAGAGGGTCGCCGCCAACAGTGGCTTCGACGTGCTCTGGTCAGTGTGTCTGTCAACACCTGTCCAACACATGTCCAACACATGTCAGTGTGTCTGTCAACACCTGTCCAACACCTGTCAGTGTGTCTGTCAACACCAGTCCAACACATGTCAGTGTGTCTGTCAACACCAGTCCAACACATGTCAGTGTGTCTGTCAACACCTGTCCAACACATGTCCAACACATGTCAGTGTGTCTGTCAACACCTGTCCAACACATGTCCAACACATGTCAGTGTGTCTGTCAACACCTGTCCAACACATGTCCAACACATGTCAGTGTGTCTGTCAACACCTGTCCAACACCTGTCAGTGTGTCTGTCAACACCAGTCCAACACATGTCAGTGTGTCTGTCAACATCTGTCCAACACCTGTCAGTGTGTCTGTCAACACTTGTCCAACACCTGTCAGTGTGTCTGTCAACATCTGTCCAACACGTCAGTGTGTCTGTCAACACCCGTCCAACACCTGTCAGTGTGTCTGTCAACATCTGTCCAACACCAGTCCAACACCTGTCAGTGTGTCTGTCAACATCTGTCCAACACCCGTCCAACACATGTCAGTGTTACTGTCAACATCTGTCCAACACCTGTCAGTGTGTCTGTCAACACCTGTCAGTGTGTCCGTCAACACCTGTCCAACACCTGTCAGTGTGTCCGTCAACACCTGTCCAACACCTGTCAGTGTGTCTGTCAACACCTGTCAGTGTGTCCGTCAACACCTGTCCAACACCTGTCAGTGTGTCTGTCAACACCTGTCCAACACATGTCAGTGTGTCTGTCAACACCTGTCAGTGTGTCTGTCAACACCTGTCAGTGTGTCCGTCAACACCTGTCCAACACCTGTCAGTGTGTCCGTCAACACCTGTCCAGCACCTGTCAGTGTGCCTGTCAACACCAGTCCAACACCTGTCAGTGTGTCTGTCAACACCTGTCCAACACCTGTCAGTGTGTCTGTCAACACCTGTCCAGCACCTGTCAGTGTGTCTGTCAACACCTGTCCAGCACCTGTCAGTGTGTCTGTCAACACCTGTCCAGCACCTGTCAGTGTGTCCGTCAACACCAGTCCAACACCTGTCAGTGTGTCTGTCAACACCTGTCAACACCTGTCAGTGTGTCTGTCAACACCTGTCCAACACCTGTCAGTGTGTCTGTCAACACCTGTCAGTGTGTCTGTCAACACCAGTCCAACACCTGTCAGTGTGTCTGTCAACACCTGTCAGTGTGTCTGTCAACACCTGTCAGTGTGTCTGTCAACACCTGTCAGTGTGTCTGTCAACACCTGTCCAACACCTGTCAGTGTGTCTGTCAACACCTGTCAGTGTGTCTGTCAACACCTGTCAGTGTGTCTGTCAACACCAGTCCAACACCTGTCAGTGTGTCTGTCAACACCTGTCCAACACCTGTCAGTGTGTCTGTCAACACCTGTCCAGCACCTGTCAGTGTGTCCGTCAACACCCGTCCAACACCTGTCAGTGTGTCTGTCAACACCTGTCCAGCACCTGTCAGTGTGTCCGTCAACACCTGTCCAACACCTGTCAGTGTGTCTGTCAACACCTGTCCAGCACCTGTCAGTGTGTCCGTCAACACCCGTCCAACACCTGTCAGTGTGTCCGTCAGCACCTGTCCAACACCTGTCAGTGTGTCCGTCAGCACCTGTCCAACACCTGTCAGTGTGTCCGTCAACACCTGTCCAACACCTGTCAGTGTGTCCGTCAACACCTATCCGACACCTGTAATCAGATGTGAATATCTTTTTCTGCCATTGGGGTGGAGCTGTGTCCCTGATTGTGGTGTCTCAGGTGTATAAATGTGGAGTAGAGCTGATGACATTTTAATAATTAGTTGTTACTATAGAAACAGTGACTTTAATCTGAATCCCACTGATTACGACTTTCTTTCTGTTTTATTTTGATCAGTCATGCTCTGGAGTCGTACACCGCTCTGCCCTACAATCTGAGAAGTCCCTGCCCCCCCAACCCCATCAACCGCCCCGCCTATCAGGGCAGCAACCCAATCAGTGATGTCTGGTCCCGCCATGCTCTCCAGATGGTCGCCAAGTACATGAAACGGTAAACTGGAGTAAATGAAATGTAACTGGAATAAATAATAACTGGAGTTTAAAAAGGTTTAACAGGAGTTAAATAAAAGTTTAACTGGAATAAATAAAAGTTTAACTAAAGTTAAATAAAAGTTTAACTAAAGTTAAAAGTTAAATAAAAGTTTAACAGGAGTTAAATAAAAGTTTAACTGGAGTCAAATAAAAGTTTAACAGAAGTTAAATAAAAGTTTAACAGAAGTTAAATAAAAGTTTAACTGGAATAAATAAAAGTTTAACAGGAGTTAAATAAAAGTTTAACAGAAGTTAAATAAAAGTTTAACTGGAATAAATAAAAGTTTAACAGGAGTTAAATAAAAGTTTAACTGGAGTCAAATAAAAGTTTAACAGGAGTTAAATAAAAGTTTAACTGGAATAAATAAAAGTTTAACTAAAGTTAAAAGTTTAACTAAAGTTAAAAGTTTAACTAAAGTTAAAAGTTAAATAAAAGTTTAACTGGAATAAATAAAAGTTTAACAGGAGTTAAATAAAAGTTTAACTGGAGTCAAATAAAAGTTTAACAGAAGTTAAATAAAAGTTTAACAGAAGTTAAATAAAAGTTTAACAGGAGTCAAATAAAAGTTTAACAGGAGTTAAATAAAAGTTTAACTGGAATAAATAAAAGTTTAACAGGAGTTAAATAAAAGTTTAACAGAAGTTAAATAAAAGTTTAACTGGAATAAATAAAAGTTTAACAGAAGTTAAATAAAAGTTTAACTGGAATAAATAAAAGTTTAAATGAAGTTAAATAAAAGTTTAACTGGAATAAATAAAAGTTTAAATGAAGTTAAATAAAAGTTTAAATGAAGTCAAATAAAAGTTTAACAGAAGTTAAATAAAAGTTTAACAGGAGTCAAATAAAAGTTTAACAGGAGTTAAATAAAAGTTTAACAGGAGTTAAATAAAAGTTTAACAGGAGTTAAATAAAAGTTTAACTGGAATAAATAAAAGTTTAACTAAAGTTAAAAGTTTAACTAAAGTTAAAAGTTAAATAAAAGTTTAACAGGAGTCAAATAAAAGTTTAACAGGAGTTAAATAAAAGTTTAACTGGAGTCAAATAAAAGTTTAACAGGAGTTAAATAAAAGTTTAACTGGAATAAATAAAAGTTTAACAGGAGTTAAATAAAAGTTTAACAGGAGTTAAATAAAAGTTTAACAGGAGTCAAATAAAAGTTTAACAGGAGTTAAATAAAAGTTTAACTGGAGTCAAATAAAAGTTTAACAGAAGTTAAATAAAAGTTTAACAGGAGTCAAATAAAAGTTTAACAGGAGTTAAATAAAAGTTTAACTGGAATAAATAAAAGTTTAACTGAAGTTAAAAGTTTAACTAAAGTTAAAAGTTAAATAAAAGTTTAACAGGAGTTAAATAAAAGTTTAACTGGAATAAATAAAAGTTTAACAGAAGTTAAATAAAAGTTTAACAGGAGTCAAATAAAAGTTTAACAGGAGTTAAATAAAAGTTTAACTGGAATAAATAAAAGTTTAACTAAAGTTAAAAGTTTAACTAAAGTTAAAAGTTAATAAAAGTTTAACAGGAGTTAAATAAAAGTTTAACTGGAATAAATAAAAGTTTAACAGAAGTTAAATAAAAGTTTAACAGGAGTCAAATAAAAGTTTAACAGGAGTTAAATAAAAGTTTAACTGGAATAAATAAAAGTTTAACAGGAGTCAAATAAAAGTTTAACTGGAATAAATAAAAGTTTAACAGGAGTCAAATAAAAGTTTAACAGGAGTTAAATAAAAGTTTAACAGGAGTTAAATAAAAGTTTAACAGAAGTTAAATAAAAGTTTACCGGAATAAATAAAAGTTTAAATGAAGTTAAATAAAAGTTTAAATGAAGTTAAATAAAAGTTTAACTAAAGTTAAAAGTTAAATAAAAGTTTAACAGGAGTCAAATAAAAGTTTAACTAAAGTTAAATAAAAGTTTAACTAAAGTTAAAAGTTTAACAGGAGTTAAATAAAAGTTTAACTGGAGTCAATAAAAGTTTAAATGAAGTTAAATAATAGTTTAACTAAAGTTAAATAAAAGTTTAACAGGAGTCAAATAAAAGTTTAACTGGAATAAATAAAAGTTTAACTGGAATAAATAAAAGTTTAAATGAAGTTAAATAAAAGTTTAACTAAAGTTAAATAAAAGTTTAACAGGAGTTAAATAAAAGTTTAACTGGAATAAATAAAAGTTTAAATGAAGTTAAATAAAAGTTTAACTAAAGTTAAATAAATGTTTAACAGGAGTTAAATAAAAGTTTAACTGGAGTCAAAAGTTTAAAAGGAGTTAAATAAAAGTTTAACTGGAATAAATAAAAGTTTAACTGGAATAAATAAAAGTTTAAATGAAGTTAAATAAAAGTTTAAATAAAGTTAAATAAAAGTTTAACTAAAGTTAAATAAATGTTTAACAGGAGTTAAATAAAAGTTTAACTAAAGTTAAATAAATGTTTAACAGGAGTTAAATAAAAGTTTAACTGGAGTCAAAAGTTTAAAAGGAGTTAAATAAAAGTTTAACTGGAATAAATAAAAGTTTAACTGGAATAAATAAAAGTTTAAATGAAGTTAAATAAAAGTTTAACTAAAGTTAAATAAAAGTTTAACTAAAGTTAAAAGTTTAACAGGAGTTAAATAAAAGTTTAACTGGAGTCAATAAAAGTTTAAATGAAGTTAAACAATAGTTTAACTAAAGTTAAATAAAAGTTTAACTGGAGTAAATGTAAGTTAGAGTAAATTTAACTGGAAGGTAAAACTCAAAACTCTGCATCAGGATGCTCGTTAACAGGATGGCTGATTGGTTGGTTGATTGATTGATTGATTGATTGATTGATTGATTGATTACAGAGCTGTGCGGGACCCTGAGGACCTGGAGGCCCGGTCCAACATGCACCTGGCCAGTGTGTTTGCAGGGATCGGCTTTGGAAACGCTGGAGTTCATCTATGGTGAGAACCAGAGATTTACTGTCAGATAAAGTTGTTCTGTTCATCTTAATAGAAACTTTAAGAAACAGTTGAACCTGTGACTTTTAGGAAACACGAAGGATTCAGTTCCTCTGCATAAACTCACCACCACAGTGTTGTCTGTTTCTCTGCAGTCATGGAATGTCCTATCCCATCTCTGGGAATGTGAAGACTCACTCTGCCAAGGGTTACAGCGTGGAGCACCCCCTGCTGGTGAGTGATGATCTGCAGCACTCGTCGTGTCGTATGTACCTGGGCTCCACCTGTGACGAACGACATAAAATGAGACATTAAACAACCATGAAAAGACTCTGAGGTCCAGCAGGATTTTATTACATTAAAAGTACCGATGAACTCTGTGTGTCTGTGTCCTCAGCCTCACGGTCTCTCAGTCGTCCTCACGTCACCAGCCGTCTTCAACTTTACCGCCCCGATGTGTCCAGAGCGCCACCTGGAGGCTGCCGAGATCCTCGGTATCTGTTTCCTTGCTGACAGTACTGTAGTACAATACAAGACTAGTACAGATGATGCAGTATAAAAATGTTCAGGTGCAGTATCAGACTGTGTGTTTCCTTGATGTACAGTATCTGACTTGTTGCATTCAGGTGAGGTAACAGGCTCTGTGTTGCGTTCAGGTGAGGAAACAGGCTCTGTGTTGCGTTCAGGTGAGGTAACAGGCTCTGTGTTGCGTTCAGGTGCAGTATCAGGGTCATTGTTGCGTTCAGGTGCAGTATCAGGGTCATTGTTGCGTTCAGGTGCAGTATCAGGCTCTGTGTTGCGTTCAGGTGCAGTATCAGGCTCATTCTTGCGTTCAGGTACAGTATCAGGCTCATTCTTGCGTTCAGGTACAGTATCAGGCTCTGTGTTGTGTTCAGGTGCAGTATCAGACTCTGTGTTGCGTTCAGGTGCAGTATCAGACTCTGTGTTGCGTTCAGGTGCAGTATCAGGCTCATTCTTGCGTTCAGGTGCAGTATCAGGCTCATTCTTGCGTTCAGGTGCAGTATCAGGCTCTGTGTTGCGTTCAGGTGCAGTATCAGACTCTGTGTTGCGTTCAGGTGCAGTATCAGGCTCATTCTTGCGTTCAGGTACAGTATCAGGCTCATTCTTGCGTTCAGGTACAGTATCAGGCTCTGTGTTGTGTTCAGGTGCAGTATCAGACTCTGTGTTGCGTTCAGGTGCAGTATCAGACTCTGTGTTGCGTTCAGGTGCAGTATCAGGCTCATTCTTGCGTTCAGGTACAGTATCAGGCTCATTCTTGCGTTCAGGTACAGTATCAGGCTCTGTGTTGTGTTCAGTTGCAGTATCAGACTGTGTTGCGTTCAGGTGCAGAGACCCGGCAGCTGAGGAGGGAGGATGCTGGAGCTGTTCTGGCCGACACTTTGCGTCAGTTCCTGTTTGAGCTGCAGGTGGAGGACGGACTGGGGGCTGTGGGATACAGCAAAGATGACATCCCAGCACTGGTGAAGGGAACCATTCCTCAGGTATGTCAGAGCCCCCCTCCACCCCCACCAGGAGGTTCAGACTTAATCCAGTTCAGACTCTGTTCCAGTGTTGATGTTTTGTATTTTTCAGGAGCGAGTGACCAAACTGTCTCCCAGAGAGCACACTGAGGACGACCTGGCCGAGCTGTTTGCAGCCTCCATGAAGATCTACTGACAACATGGTCATCGGGCTCTATATGTAAAACTTGTCCCAGGTCTGGTCTGAGCTGCCGGTCCTCCATCAACCACTAGATGGTGCTCTTTCTCCACCTGTTCAGACTCACCTGTGCTCCCTCACCTGTTAAATCCACACTACATCTTGAGCAGAATTTACTGTAGAGCCTTTTGTTGTTTTGTGCTGCGTCATTAGAAATAAACTCCACCTGTTTTAAAGTCGACGTAGTCACGTGTCAGTGACCTTTGCAGCTGCTTCTCACATCTGTCAGCTTCAGGAGGAGCAGACAGTCACTTGTCGTGACAGTCAAGTCTCCTGAACCAAGACAGTGACACATAGAACCTGTAAGATCCGGGTTTCACGTGGACCTGACAGTAAAGCCGTGACCCTGAGGACTTTAGGCTCCGGGTCAGGATCAGCTGCCCTTAGTGTCCTCACAGCTACAGAAATATGTGTGTGTGTTCCTGAGAACAAGTCTCTGTTGTGGTTTAATCCAGTTTAATCTGATCCAGGGACAGCTGTTATGTAAACTGGATCCGAACATGTTTAACTGGCTTAACACTGGAGAACATAAAGCGAGCTAAACACAGGGTGACCCTGAACGCATCGCAGTCAGAAACACCTGCGCTCACCTGTTGATTCGTGACACGTCGGTCTGAGCCGAAACCAAATGGAGCTTCAAGGGAGAGTCCGAAGTCTCGTTCTAATCAGTTTTAGCTTTAATGAAACGTGTCAGATCATTTTTATGTACAGGTAAACCTGCTGTGACTCACCTGTGCTCACCTGGAAATAGGTGTTTTACAGCTTTAGAAACACTGATGGTTGAATAAGTCGGGTCCAGGTGCTAATTTACCCGCTGCTCTGCCACCGGATTGGCTGCTGTGTTACAGAGACGCACACTTGGTGGGATCAGCTGCAGGTTAAGGAGCTCAGAGTGTGAGAGAGCAGAGCAGCATGCAGCAGATCTACAGACAGAGTGACCAACACCTGGAGGTTTATACCACCGTCTTCTCCCCACAAGGTGAGTCAGCAAACACACAACAGATCACTGGGCTCATTAATCAGCTGCTGTATCCTGGTTCTTGTTCCTGCTCTGACGTATTTCATTTCTTCAGCTCCTGTTTAACAGCATCAGCACATCTGGACACGTAAAAGGGAATAAAATAGAATAACAGACTTTTGAATCATTCATTGAGTGTGATGTGCTAAACTTTAATATTTAAACCACGACTTCGGCTCAACATGGAACTAAACGTTAACGACACGCTGACATGTTGTGACGAACATCTGGATTTAATCTTAATCTGTGGATGATACTGGACTTTACATTTATTGAAGACGACTCACTGAATCGTCCTGAACACTGTGGCTCTGCTTGCTGATAGTTAACAGGTGACTCAGTAGAAAAGCGAAACACTGAGGTTAACGAAGCTCCTGAACTCACCCTCGGTGTCTCTCAGTCTGCAGGTCGAGGACGAGAAGACGCGTGGAAACGGAAAAGGTAAAGTGTCCACCTGCTCAACACACCCGAGAACGTGACGTGTAGCTGCATTTTAGTTTCCTCTTCCTGTTGCGGTTGGTGTCGTCTGCGTGACCTCTGACCTCCGGTGTATTTCCAGCTCACTGAGCTTTTAAAAGCAGATTAAGACACACACACAGTTTAATCTGCTGTGACACCGTCTCATGAGGTCAACAAAAAACAAACTAATCTATTTAATCTATCGGTTCTGAACTGGGATCTGCAGGTGGTGGTAGCAGTGGCCCAGTACCGGTCTCGATGGCACAAGGAGCTGGACCTGAACCAGGGAGACCTGATCCAGGTTCTGTTCAAGGAGGACGAGACCTGGTGGTTCGGACGCCTGACAGGTGGAGACAAGGGTTATTTCCCTGCAGCCTGTGTGCAGCCGCTGCAGGTAACTACATGAACTGGTCTGACTGGGTTCACTGGTCTGGACTCTGAGGGTTCAGTGTTTGCTAGACGTGTTAGTTAATGAGATAAATTCACATATTGAACAACATCTGGACTAAACTCAGGAGTTCCGTTTAATTTTTAACAGAACTGGAACAAATCACCTGATGAGTCATGTGTTGACCTCACAGGTGATTGGCTGAGAGCCTGTGGTGACGTAATGCTTCTCTGTGCCACAGGGCTGTGATTGGTCGTTCAGGAGGGGGTCGGATCCGGCCATTAAAGAGCGGGGGGGTTCTCCATGTGGCTGCATGAGGTGAATACGACAGAACCATATTTGTCCGACGTATCTGTGAATTCCACTGTGTGACACCTGTATCCACACCTGCCCCCCCCCCCCCCCCCCCCTCCAGAGGTCGCAGTCCTCCCAAGCTGCTGACAAACAGCATCCGGAGGCCGTCTGCAGAGACTGCTGGCTCAGCTGCTCCCTCCCACGGTTCCCCCAGCCTCCTTCACCGAGTCCTGGCTAAGTCCAGAAGGAAGAGCTGCCCACTCCTTCCCCACCCTCACCTGGACACCGGCTCCATCAACACCGCCTTCCAGCCAGACTAGACGCGGCACACTCAGAGAAACGTGGCGTTGTAGTTTCTGATCTGACCCTGTGAAGGTTTAGAGTGAACACAAGAATGTTGTGGAGGAAGAGTCCCTGAGGTCAGGTCTCAGTCCTTAGTGGAGGTCGTCTTTGAGCCACGTCACCCAGATCCAGTTCAACAAGTAAAGTCTGTGTTAGTCACAATCCAGGCCCCTGAGGTCTGCTACCTATTGGGTAGCAGACCCAAGTTGTCATGGGCCCATCAAAGACTAAATCTGAGGTCATGTGCCAGTCCCCCGAGTCCCTCAGTCTGAGGTCATGTCCAGGTCCAAGTTACTGGTCAACTGCAGGTGAAAGAGGACGATTAACAAAGCCGCCTCCCCCTGAAGACAAGGCTCAGAGTCCATGCGTCTGTCTGGACTTTGTGTGTTTAAAAACTTCAAAAAATCCAACAACACATTTAGTGGCCGACATTTATTGCACAGCTGTGAACAGAAATCAGAAATCGACGTTAATAAAGTGCTGCAGTTTCTGATGCACATTCACACGTTTGATGTGCAAAACATTAAACGAGAAAGAATCTGGACAGAGGTTCTAAATCCTCTCACTGAAAAGTCCGACACATGTTCGACATCAATTCATTCTAAACTCTAACGTTTCTCTTCCTGTTTTCACAAATATTAAAAAGTTAAGAAATGTTCAATTTTGGTGCAAAGTGAAAATGTTAGTAGTAAATTCAAAGTATCTTTAAGTATCTTTAAGTACACAGTTGTTGATCCAGTTTACAACGAATCACAAAGTAAAAATAACAGAGTTCTGTTCAAAATCTAAAATCAGACAAAGTCAAACTGACAGTAACACTCATTAAAAACCTATTAAAACTCTTTTTTTAGTGTTTTTGTTAAAATACTATTTTCATTAACTGCTCAATCAATCAATCAATAACACATCAGTTCATCAGGAACCAACTGATGGAGACTCTGCAGTGAACGTCAGAACGACACGTGTCAAATCATTAAACCGTCATGATTCAGACTCAAGCTTTTGGACAGTGAAATAAAAACAGTCGACTCATTTGTCAGCTGATGAAACCAGAGTCTCTGTGAACAGAAAAAGAAAATGGTGAGTTTAGAAATAATAAACTTTATCAAGTGGTTTCAATGACTCAGCTAATTCGTGCTCATTTTACCTGAGAAGCTCAGAGCGGCGGCGGCGGCGGCGGCGTCAGCCAGACACCATCAGGGTTCCACGTAGAGTCGAGCCTGCTCAGTCAGACTCATCTGATCGTCTGTTTTGCCGAACATCACCACCTGTAACTCACCGCTCAGCTGTCAAAACACACACACAGCAGGTGAGACTGTCTGTCTGAGTCCCAGTCTGGGTTCTTGTCTCTTGTTGCTTCAGTTTCTACAGACGTGGATTCTGTTCTTTTGACGTTTTAGTGAAGGTAAAAATGATCTAACAGATCGATAGAACTGGCTTCAGGTCTCAGACCGTACTGGTTCTCACCTCAAAGGGGTTCATTCTGTACGCGGGACATTCTGGGGAATGCAGGTAACCGAGCGGCTGCTGACACCACCACACCTCCATCTGCCCATCCAATGGGAAGCAGCCAAAGTCCTCACAGCCCAGGACACAGCTGGACTCTCTCTGGACCTGTGGCGCAGAGCTGGGCTCCTCCTGAACCTGCTGCTGGACTAAACTGGACTCTTCCTGCTGTGAAGCAGATCTCGACCCTGTGTGGACCTGCAGGATGGGGTTCAGCAGACTCTCCCCATGGACCTAGAGGTCAGAGGTCAACAAGTGACACAGGAACAGGTTTTTACTTTTCACGCTACACTTGATAAATCCAGACTCATCGACAGGACAGAAGAAGTCAGGGAAGGTGAAAAGCTTCTCTCACGACTGTTTTAGTTGTATCAGACCCCAGAGTCTGGACTGGGATGTCAGGATTAGGGAGGGGCTCCTGTGTGACCTGGCCATACACCTGTGTGTAAATGAACAAGGTTATAGATTTGGTAGATTTGTGATTTCACATCCAGCCATGAGGGGGCGCTGTCTCCTGACCAGTGACAGTCTGAGTGGCAGCAGGTGTGTTGTCATCTGGTGAAGAGGAAACTTTATCTGCACAAGGTCTGTGTGGGATCATTACCAACAAACAGCTGTGACTGTCCAACCAGCGTCACCTATTCTGGACTGTGACACTTGTGCACATGAACACTGAACAACACAGGTTGGTTTTTATAAAGGGAAGACTGCGAGTCCTAAATCTTGCAGCGTTCCATAAATAACCTCACAGTAGATCTCTGTAGGACAAACAAAGTCAATGAAATCACCATTTTAAATAGTTCAATAGTTCCACAGATCTGCAGGTTTTACCCTCTAACTGCAGCAGTCCTTCATCCAGACCTGGTTTTGTGGAAAACAGGAAGCAGAATGACCCGTCTATAGATATATACAGATTTATTCATTCATCCTGATCATGGACAGTATCTGAAACATGCTCTTATTACTGATGAAAGAGCCCTGGACCTTTATTACTCTGGTTAGTCCAGAGTTTCTAAGGAAACGTCTGAATCTGTGACTGCGTGTGTGTCTGACCTCAGAGCTGCTGCTGCTCGACTGCTGACTCTCGGGATCAACACTCCTTTCCTCCCAGGTCAGATTCATCATTCTGCTCGAACAAACCGACACCTGAACCAGAAACAAACAAACGTCTACAGTCGCACAGCTCCAAGACTCATGTTTAAAAAGTTAAGTCCGTCTTCTGGAGCACGTAAACTTTGAGTGTAGCGTGGAAACAGAGAAAACCCTTTTAAAGTGTGACTAACTCTCTGTCATGTCCATGAAGTATAAAAGTTTACAAACACAATTATTCATACTTTCAGTGATTATCACTGAAGATTTGTACTTTTCACGTGTTGTATTTTCTTGTTTTCTGTCCTCACAGACAAAATGAGAACTCAGGTTTATAGCAGAGTTTCATACGGAGACAGGAAAGTTTAAAAGCTGATGAATCAACATGTGATCACAGGTCATCGTTATAACTATGACCTCAGCAATAGCGCCCCCTTGTGGCCACGTGAATCTTGATGTTTTCTTCCTTTACAGTGTTTTTACACACTGCCCAGAACCACAGTAGATATAACAGAATGACTGTGTGTGTCCTGACCTCGTCCTGGCTGCCGCCGATCTTCAGAGGCGTTGGTGTTTGAGGAGCCGATGTCCACAACGCTCTGATCTTCTCTCTGATCTCCGCCGGCGTCCTGAACACAACAACTCACTTCAGTTTCATTTCTGGTTCATCAGATGAATATTTTTCTAATTAGTTGCCTAATCCTTGTGTTTCACACAATGACTAAACAGTGAATCCATTTAAATCTTTTCTGTATATCAGCTAAAGCAATATTCAGAGAATCAATTCAAATGGTCCTGAAATCTACAAGTCGATAGAAGGCAAAACGATCACAGGTATGTAAGTGTGTTGATCTGTCTCTTCAGTGCAGGTGACCTCTGACCCTCCACGTACTGTGTGTTGAGGCTGTTGCTGCAGTGTAGGCAGGAGTCGTCCTGGTTGGTGTTGGTGGAGTGTTTAAGGGAGCAGATGGGGGTAGAGGTGAGAGCCGGACTCTGCAGCTTCAGCTCCTCGACACCACACAGACTGAAGAACTGAACACAGACAAAGATTTCAGATGTAGAACATCAGGATCAGACATGCTCCAGGATCTGGTCCTTACCTCAGAGGGTGAGAAGTTCAGAGCCCCCAATAAGCTAGTTCTGCTCCAGGAAGAGCTGGACTCTATGAAGGCAGCTCCACCCTCAGTGTTCATCAGCTGTTCCTTCATACCTGCAACCTTCAGACACAGACACACAAACGTAAAGGTCACACGATGTTTCTGAAACTACAGTCACTGACGTAGTGTTTTGGCTTCATGCAAACTAAACATCAGGATGCACGAGCACATGAAAACTTCTCTGTATATACAGAGCATGTGTTGTGCACAGAAGAGGAACAAATGAAACAACAGGGTTTACCGCTGAATTAGAGTTCAGCGGGGCTCATTTACAACAAATTCCGATGTTGGATGTCTTACGTAGCTCCTGCTCAGGTCGATGACTGACAGCTCCGTGTCCTCTCTGTATTGGCAGGTGAAGAGTGAGGACACTTCCTCTGAGCTGCGACTCCAGGTCTCTGCGTTCTGGTGAAGTCAGGTAAGATTAACCCAGATGGGAACAAGCCTCATTCAGAGCGTGCAAAGGGTGAAACCCTGTAACTGTGCTTTACAAACTTGATAAAGCTGCATGTGTACACCAATAGACTTAAAACAATCTATAGTAAAGATTTATACAGAAAAATAACTGGATATTAAACAAAGGAGAAAAAGATATTAAGTACAGCATAGCAGTGATGGTGAGGAGCAACTTAGAATCAAGTCTTCTTCAGGTTCTCCATTAAAACTGCTCACCAAAATACAGATGACAAAAGCCAATTGTCCAAATACTTTTGAGTAAAATACTAACAGGGTTTACTCTTCAGTAACACAGTGAACTTAATCATTTCTCGATTCAACATTTTTTTACCTGCATCAGCTCCACGGGCGCCAACAGCTCACATGTGCTTAATGAGGACCCATAACCTGAGGAGGAGGTGGGCACATAGGACGAGCACAGGTGAGAGTGGCTATGATGGCATCTGCACGTGCTCTGTTCACTGGAGGGGCAGCTGGACTCGTCCTTCATGGTGTACAGACTGTTAATCTGCTGGAGTAAAGACGTGGGGGGCCAGTCAAAATGACCCCAAGAGCACAACAAACACTCAGCAATGAGATAAAGACCAGACCCTAAGTGACAGTCAAAGATTTGAAGGCATCATTGGAACTGGCTAACATCTGTGTTCATGAGTCTACAGTAGGTAAAACATTGAACAATCTGTGTCTATGGCAGGACACCACGAAGGAAGCTGCTGTTTACTAAAAAGAACATTACTGAACGTCTGAAGTTTAACAAAGAGCACATTGACACTCCACAGCAGTTTGGTAAACTAGACTGATGAAATAATATTAAACCTATTAACTATTCGGCGGCTGTTAGTGTAGTTGTAACATCACCGCCTCCATGTGGAGGACTGGGGTCAAATCCACTATGGCTACCTCCAGTAGGGGTCCTTAGGCAAGACCTCCTCACGCTGCCCTGCCTACCCTTGTAACTTGTAATGACTTGTAAGTCGCTTTGGATAAAAGCGTCTGCTAAATGACTGTAATGTAATGTAATGTCTATTCAGAAAGAACACACAGCACTACATCTGGTGTAAAAGGTCACTGCAATATACCAAGAAAAACATCTTCCCAACTGTAAAGTATGGTGGAGGAAACATCATGATTTGGACCTGCTTTGCTGCATCAGGACCTGGCTAGCTTGTAGTGATTGAGAGTAAGATGAATTCCCAAGTGTATCAAAAAGTTCTTCAGCATAATGTGAGAATGTCTGTACGTCAGCTGAAACTAGAAGTAGAAGTTGAGTGATGCTACAGGA
Organism: Anabas testudineus; assembly: GCF_900324465.2. Classification (NCBI taxonomy): domain Eukaryota; kingdom Metazoa; phylum Chordata; class Actinopteri; order Anabantiformes; family Anabantidae; genus Anabas; species Anabas testudineus. Next base: position 22,980,556 of record NC_046626.1, on the reverse strand, counting down.
CAATGACCCAAAACACACAACAGAACAACCTCAGAAAAACAAAATCCACCTTTTGGAGTGGACAAGTCAGAGCCCAGACCTCAACCCAACAGAGATGCTGTGGAACGACTTGAAGAGAGCCAGACATGAGACGTCCAAAGAATATGACAGAGCTAAAGTAGTTCTGCTGGAAGAATGGACTAAACCTTCCTCCTGAACTTTGGGAGGGGGGGTCGATCAGTTAGAAATTCAAAGGGTTCACTAGTACTGTTTTTATGGTTGTTCTCAATAAAGAGTAATAATAAGATAAGAATTTTTTTTTGCGTTATTATTTTAGGCACATTGTATTTTTTAATTCTCTTGACTTGAAGAGTAGATCCAATTTTGATAAATTAGTGCAGAACACCATGAAATTCCAAGAGGTTCACAAACCTTTTCTTGCCACTGGATATACAAGCATCCAGAAATTTTTGACAGTGCTTAACTTTTTCCACATGTTATATTACAGCCTTTTTTCCAAAATTGATTAAATTAATTATTTTCCTCAAAATTTCTACAAACAATACCCCATAATGTCTATTAAAAATAAGAGACAAAAAAAAAAATCACTCGTACATAATTCAATCTTTGCCATGCTCAAAAGTGAGCTCTGGTTCATCCTGTTTCCACTGATCGTCCTTGAGATGTTTTGACAACTTGAGTCAACTTGAGCGGTTAGTGTAGTGGTAACATCACTGCCTCCCATGTGGGAGACTGGGGTCCCAGTCAGGGTTCAAATCCCAGCTGTGGCCTACCAACAGGAGGGGTCCTTAGGCAAGACCTCCTCACCCTTACCCTGCCTACCCTTGTACCCTACTTGTAAGTCGCTTTGGATAAAAGCGTCTGCTAAATGACTAAAATGTAAATGAGTCCACCTGTGGGAAATTCAGTTGATTGGCCATGATTTAGAAAGACATACAGCTGTCTATATGAGGTCCCACAGTTAACAGTGTCCAAACCAAAACAAACCAAAAAGGGTTTAACAAAGTACTGAGCAAAGACTGTGAAAACTTAGGTGAATTTCTACATTTTTTATTTTTAATACATTTTTAAAGATTTCAAACAAACGTTCACTTTGACATTATGGGGCATTTTTCTAGACTTTTGAGGAAAATAATGAATTTAATCAATTTTGGAAAAAGGCTGTTTCCCTAATGTGAAAAAAGTTAAGCACTGTGAAAACCTTCTGGATCCCTATGTATGTATATTATCTCTGTTAGTTTGGGTGGATGCCGGCTGGATGTTGACCTTGGTGGAGATGCTTGCTGTGCTGGGAGGGGTGCCGGTCTTTGATGCAGGCCTGGAGGAATTTGAGGATGAGCTGGAAAAACTGCTGAAGGTGGAAGAGGTGATGGAGGCGTTGTGCAGGTGTAGGATCTGCAGATACCCCTCTTTCTCCACCTTCCTCTTCAGGGTAGAGTTCCAGTGGTTTTTAATGGAGTTATCAGTCCTGAGAAGAAGACACATGGATGAGTTCTACTCACTGACCCACTGTGTCAGTCTGAGACCTAAAGACATTGAAAAGTCTGCATTCACTAAAGCGAATCAGGTTTAACTTTAAATGTCACATCTTCAGTGTGATGTCAACGTCCTACTGCGCTAACTCAACTGTTTTATATTATGAATCAACCATGAGCATTAATAAATGCAAATTTTACTCTTTAAGTTATAATCAACCAAGTCTTAAAAAAAATACCTCTTTAAGTCAAAGTGAAAAATTCTTATCATTCAGCCACAATTAACATATTAGCTTTGGTAGGTGTTAGCATGTTAGCATCTTCACATGCCGTTAGTCGTGTCCATCTGTCCGTTTGTTATCATGTATTTGTTGAAGAAAAATATTTTATCTTAGTTCTTGTTTCCAGTTGTTTTATTTAGACTCACTGCAGCAGCTGCACCACTTACTGTATCTGCCCACTCCCACTGGTGGTCTACGTACCTGCCAGGCAGCAGTTTAGAGATGTCAGCCCAGCGGTTTCCCAGCAGTCTGTGGGCCTGGCAGATGACGCGGTCTTCCTCCAGGGTCCAGCCGCTCTTCTTCACCATTGGATTTAGGTGGTTGTGCCATCGCTCACGGCACTGCTTCCCGTTACGACTGTGCAGGTGTTTGGCGATGAGCGACCAGCGCTTCACACCATATTTATGGACCAGTTCTATCACCTGTACAGGAAGTGAAATTATGAGTTTACATCAGCGTCACCATTTACAAGTCCCAAGTCAAGACTAGCAGTCCTGAGTGAAGACCAGTGATTCCCAACTGAACACAAACCCCAAGTCAACACCAGCAGGTTTAGCAAGTCTAAGTAAAAACCAACAGGCCAGAGTCAAGACCAGCACATTTGACCGGTCCAAGGTCAAGGCTAAGTCAAGACCAGTAGTCCCAGTTTTGTTAAAACCAGCTTCCAAACCTGCATCCATCTGTCCCAGAACAGGTGAATAAGACGATATCAGGTAACGTTTACTGGAGACCTAGGTGAATGAGGTGTCTCTGCTTTAACTCAGGTGCAGATAATCAGATCATGTTTTCCCGTAGTGCTGATGGCAGAGGCATTGACTTTACCCTATTGTCCTCCTCCTGAGTCCAGGGACCTTTGACCAGCTCTGGGTTCTTTATCTGCTGCCACCTGCGCTGACAGTCCACATCTGACCTCTGACCCTGGGACACAGACAGGCCGAGTGAAAACCCCCTTAATAAGAGCCACGTCACACACCAACACTAACAGTCTTATATTTTATTACCTCTGTGTTTTATGGTCAGGACTGATCCAGCAGATCAGAGTGAAATCAAATTACTCACTTTGAAATGAAGAGAAACTGAAGACCAGCTGTTTGATCCAAACTCCTTCACCAGTCTGTGAAGCCTGTCATCCTGAGAAGGAAGGTCAGCATCATCATCATAACAAACTGCAGTTTCATGATCTCTACAAAAACACATCTGGACCTGATTTATAACAAAGGTTGTAAAGAATTTTCACTGCCTGTAGCCACTAAAATAAAACGCGAAAAAGTAAACATTTTTCTAGATTAATTACAAATGAAGTAAAATATTTTAGCCTTTTTAGTATGAACATCAAAATTCCAGAATCTGAAAACATTTGAAGATTTTATTTTGCATTTAAGTAAATTACATTTGAGGAACACACGACCACAGCTATGGGAAAAACTGCTGACTGAACTCCACAAGGAGAGTAAGCGTCAGAGCGGTTGATGCTGGAAGTTCTGGCTATTCACAGTATTCAGTGTCAATCCATATCCATGCAAAGATGACCAGATGGGAAAAGTGTAGTAAGAAAAGCTGCACAAGCAACAGGGAGGAACCCACCACACAGCAAATGGACTCCAAGCCAGTCCTGAACCAGATACAACATCAGAAGTATCTTACCAGGGCTGAGGAGAAAAAAGAAATGGACCTATGCTCAGTGGTCCAAAGTCCTCTATTCAGTAAGTAACTTTCCAGAGGAGGAAGAGCGAAGAAGAACAGAATCCAAGTTGCTTCAAGTCCAAGATGAAGTTTCAGTTGAATTGAATTCAGTTTTATTTGTTAGCGCTAATTCACAACAGAAGTTGAGGCACTTTCCAGACTGGCTAACATCATCTGCTACTGTTGGTCCACTGTGTTTCATCAGGTCCAAAGTCAACGCAGCGTCTCTGAGGAGATTTTAGAGACTTCATGTTTTCAATTTTTTCTAATATTTTCAGATAAAACAGTATTTTATTTACCAGCAGGTTTGTTTGTTTTATAGTTTTGCGATGTCACTCAGGTTAGATGGACAGAAAAGTGTTGATGCAACAACTTTGTTCTCAAATTAAGAAGTGTAATTAAAAGCAAAGGCGTTATAACACAGAAGTGTTAAGCTGGTCGGTGATAACAAAAGTCTTAACTTCTCTGGAAATAGGGTTTGTACTGTACATCCTGTGAAAAGACTAAGTTAGCGCTGAATGCTAACACAGTGACCATTACCTCGTCTTTTGTCCATCCAGGTTTGTGTAGAGTCGCTCTGGAGAGTCGTCCTTTGATGTGTTTATGTCCCAGATAGGATCGTCTCTTCGTACTGAGAAAACAGGGACTGGGCTTAGAGCTCAGACAAAGACTCAGACAATCTGACGCCAGCTTCTAGTGGCTCTAGTGGCTAGTGTGAGAAACTGTCAGGTGATAATTCTACGACATCTTTATTAATAAAGTTACAGTGGGGGTAGAGTCACTACATTGGGTTTTATTGGGAGATGGTTCTAATGTTTTGGCCCCTCTTTATGTGTACCTGATGAAGTGGCCAGTAAGTGTATATACATGTATTAAATACATAAACAGACTGGACAACAAACTTACTGTCAACTATACACATAGCCAGAGGTGCTGGCATAAATACTGCAATGTAATACACAGGTCTTCTAGCAATAATGTAGTATTTTATACTGTAGAACTGCTGTTGTGCTACACTTAGCTTCAGACAGTTGTCCTTATGAAAGTACACTAAATACAAAGCTTCAAAACTAATGAAATATGTTCTGAAATATCTATAAATAATGTATCTAGGACTTTTTTCCAGTTTTGTCTTTAACCTGATCCGTTCTGAAAGGAGCGTCACACATCAGATTTATCTGACAATGGATTCAGACGATCGGTGGCAATGTTCAGATCCACTCGTGTCTGCTCTGAGAGCTAAGGATGGACAACATGACCACAATAAGACCAGAGCTGGACACAGGTCTGATGTCTCTGATCTTCACGGGGGATCTAATGATCTCTATCTGTGCTAGCTAACCAACACTTCATCATCATCATGATATATATATAGGTTCTGCCCGCTAACCCCCTGTGGTGGTTCTGACAGGTGTTGGACAGGTGTAGCGTGTTCATCAGCTCTCACCAGGACCTGCGGCTTCTGCTGCTCATCACTGCTGCTCAGGTGAAGCTGATGGAGGAAACACGGTAGGAATCAGTTCAGTCTGTTCTGTACCACTGGTTTTACTTTGGTACATGTGGAATGCAGTATTTAGTACATGGTAGTACTGCTAATAAACCTGGGTACAGTTTTGACTACATTATATTTTCACTAAACTAAAATCAGAAAACACGCTGCTGTCTGAGTAAAGCCCTTGAAAATGTGCCTGGTTCAACCCGTGGTGTTTCACCTGTCACAGGTAAACAACCAAACGGACAGTTAAGCTAACCGTTAAGCTAACGGGCGTTAGCACAAGCTAACTAGCTGCTAACTTGAATCAGAGACGATACAAGATGTTTAAAATGCGACAAACGCGGATAAACCCGGGTCGTTGGTCGGTCACCGTCTGTCCTCCGTGTCCCGGTCAGTTACCGGCTGTGTGTTCACGGTAACGTTGGTTTAAAGGCAGATTTCGGTGAACGTACCGGGACCGTTAGCGGAACAGCTCGAGACGGTTCAGACACGGCTCGCTCGGATTGGACAGCTGCCCGGTGACGTCACTCACACCGCTGATTTTCAGGAATCAATAAAAGAATTGTTCTTGTAGAACTTTTCTTCTGATGCTTCACATCAGCTCATGATCATTAGTGGTGAACGGTGACCTGCTCCATCCAGGGTCACTGGGGTCAGCTGCAGGTCACTGTAGCTGCAGGTGATCTGTTACCGAGTTATTCACTGTTAAACCATCATCAGCTGTTCTGTCAGCCTCTGCCAAGCTGGTCATAGGCTCCGTTACATCGTTCTGACTTTATAGTGCGTGTCGTAGAACTAAAAACACAGAAGTGAGTTACTTTACAACTCTGGAAGCCTGTAGAGCTCTCTCTACGCTTCAGCATCTGTTCCAGAGCTCTTTGACCAGCAGCAAAAGTCCCCACAATGTGGAAACACTCAACAGTGATTCCTGTCCCAAATAATTGCACTGCTAAGGTCCTGAACGATCTTAGACCTGTGGCTCTCACCTCTCTGGTCATGAAGGCTATGGAGAGGATCATAAAAGATCTGACATCCTCTTCACCTCCACTGGCTCTCCCCAATGCCGTGTCCTCTCTCCACTTTTCATCCTCTACACAGACGACTGCAGATCTGTCCAGTAAAATTGTCACATTGTGAAATTTACTGATGACACAGTCCTCCGGTCTCTGCTCTCTGGCCTCACACAGCATCACAGCTCAGCTCTGCAGGATTTTGTGGAGTGGTGTGGAAACTCAGACCTCAAGCTCAACATAAATAAAACTGAGGGGATGATAGTGACCTTTTTCCCTAAGCAGAGGCACATGGCTGAGGCAGTAACCACCATCATACCTGGGAACAGTTTTTACTTAAACAATGTTAAGTTGCAGAAGTTTTCGTTCAAAACCATCACTCAGGAAACAGTTGTCTCAAATTTCCTCTGTGTGCTAAACCTAAAATGTGCAAACATTACAATTAAACATGTTCAAACCTGTGGTGTTGACAAACTGTTTCACAGTAACACTGTTCATGTTCTATTTTCTGCACCTCAACATGCAGGAATTAATATTTTCAGTAAGAGAAAGAAAAATAAAACTTCATGTTTCACAACGTGTTTTTCTGGTCAGTTGTCAGTGATTCGGTTAATTTCGGCTGTTTAATCTGTGTCATTGCGACATCCTGTGAGGACCCACAACTTACAAAACATTTTGGAGTTGTGTGCATGTGAAAAACATGCACGGGTCAAATAAAGGACAGTTTCCTCTAAAGGTATTGAAACAACAAGACTAATGTATTTGTTTGTTGAACACAGCATAGTACCTGTTAAGTTTGCAAAGGTACTGGAACAGATTCATGACTGTTGCTCATGCTGAAAAACTAGTCCATGCATTTGTTACTTCCAGACTGGACTATTGTAATTCATTATTGATAGTTTGTCCCAATGACTCATTAAAAAGCCTCCAGTTAATCCAAAATGCTGCAGCCAGAGTTCTGACTGGAATTAGCAAGAGAGATCATATTTCTCCTATGTTAGCTTCTCTCCATTGGCTCCCTGTTAAATCCAGAATTGAATTTAAAATTCTTCTCCTCACTTATAAATCCCTTAATAATCAGGCTCCATCTTATCTTAAAGAACTCCATATTTTCCATATCTTCCAAGCAGAACTCTCCGTTCTCAGACTGCAGGTTTACTTGTGGGTCCTAGAGTTTCCAGATGTAGAATGGGAGGCAGAGCCTTTAGCTATCAAGCCCCTCTCCTGTGGAACCAGCTCCCAGTTCAGGTTCTGGAGGCAGACACCCTCTCTACATTTAAGACTAGACTTCAAACTTTCCTTTTTTATAAAGCTTATAGTTAGAGATGGATCAGGTGACTCTGAACCATCTCTTAGATCTGATGCTATAGGTTAGTCTGCTGGGGGACCTCTACTGATAAACTGAGCTCCTCTCCTCTCTCCTTTCTCCTCTATCCATTCAAATTCTACAATTTCATGTCATTAACTTTGTGTCTTCTCTCTCCTGTAGTTGTGTTTCCTCCTCTCTGTCTCCCTCTCTCTGTTCTCCTCTGCAGGTATCCTCCTCCTTGGAGCTGTACATCTCCAGAGTCCAGTTACTGGTCCTACCAACCTGTCCAGTGTTTCTGCTGCTTGTTGTTGTTTCTTGTTGCCTGCTGTTCTTTTCCCTCTTCTCTTTCCACTCACCCCAACTGGTCGAGGCAGATGGCCACCAACTATAAGCCTGGTTCTGCTGGAGGTTTCTATATATTATATTTTGTAAGGTCTTAAGTTTAATATGTAAAATACCTTTGGATGATTGTTGTTGTTGTGAATTGGTGCTATGCAAAGAAATTGAGAATTGAATTGAGAATTCTTTTGAGGTATAGAAGAAGAATTGAATTTAGGACTTCTACAAAATTTTGAAAGTAGTAGTTTTTTTCAACTGTAAAATAACTATATAGTTAAAATGTATAAAAAATGATGGGGTCCGGATACATTCAGAAGTAAGTATGCGTCTGATGTCTCTCAGTTTCACATTCAGTATTTCAAGTTTGTGATTTGATTGTCATTTGTGATTCTTGGACTAATCACGTAAACTCCAACTGAACAGGAATAAATGTTCACTGATACACAGAACATAAAGCTGCATGTTACACACAGGATTCGTCTCATTTACATACTTTGGTTGTGCAAGAGGATTGTGTGGGAGGACCTGTGTGTCCACACAGGAGGAGAACAGTATATATAAGCTGAGCACGAGTCCAGAAGTCATCCACTGTCTGATCAAATCCTGAACCAGAAGGTTTCACTTGGTGGTGAGCTCATCTCTCTTTTTAACATTGTACTTTTGCTATTTATCTGTTGTCATGTTTATTTACATGTCTGTGTCAGTAGTCCAGCGGTTCAGCTCTCTCTCTCTCTGGGTAGACTGTGCAGTGATGAACCTCCTGCTCTCCGCTTCGTTGTGTTTCCTCCTCTGCTTGATGCTGCCTGTAGACTCCATGATGGTGAGTGGAACAGGAGAACATCCACTACATATCACAGGTGAAACAGGAAACAGGAACCATGTCAGATCTCTCAGATTGAGTCAGTGACTTTTTACAGACGACAACATAACTAATAATTAAACATCAGAGCCTGTGAACCTCTGCGGATCCACACTGCAGTCATGGTTTTTATCTGTGTTTGCCACTGAACAGTGTCTGGTTTTCACAGCTGACTGTAGTTTTTCCTGTGTGATGGTGTCAGAACACCTCTGATGACTTGATGTTTCTTTAGAGCTTTCTGCCTCATATTGCTCATATAGAGTACATGGAAACGTTCATTTTGAGGTAAGAAAGAGGTTTGTTCTGACTCGGACTAAAACAGAACCAGTCAGAACCTCTGAATCAGCTTCTGATCTGAGTCAATGGAGTGGATTTGTCTGCAGCCTGTTTGTCTTTTACCTGTTGTTCTCCCCTTTTTACTAAAGACCAACAGTTCTAACGCTGTTTGTCTGACGACCTCGACTTCTGTCTGTGTTCCTCTTAGGTTCCGTTCAGCTTCCCTGTAGGACATGCTAAACCGCCCCTCCCACTGAACATGGTTCACAGTGCTGTTGATGACATGTACCATGGCTGCCACAGAAAAATGTCACAAAAGGTCAAATACAAATACTTCAGAAAAGAGTACCATGGAATATTTGCAGCTGTCTGGAGAAAGGCTGAATTTTGTGCAATAAAGAAGCTGAAACACCCGAAACCTCAGGCTCTGACCAAGAGTCACCTCCAGGCCATCTGTGCTTATACATCGAATTATAAAAGGTTTCATGCTACATTTAATGATCACATCAGGAATGACAGGAGTAAATACGGCACGTCCTTCCAGTTCCACTCTTTCCACTTCTGGCTGACGTCTGCTCTACAGATTATTAATAGGAAGAAGTGTCACACTACTTACCGCAGAACTGATGGTACATTTACTGGTTGGGTCAATCAACTCATGAGGTTTGGTTCTTTCACTTCCAGCTCTTACAAAACAACACTGACCAACTTTGGACGGAACACCTGCTTTCAAATTACAACCTGTTCAGGTGCTTACCTGAAATATTATTCATATTTTGGAGATTCAGAGCAAGAGGTGCTGGTCCCCCCCTACGAGGTGTTCAGGATTGTTGAGGTTAAACCCGGTTATTTGGTGTGGGGTCTGGCTGATTGTAGAAGTGTCTATACGTTGACGAGTGTTGGAGTTAAGAGCAGTCTGAACTGCAAAGCTGTAAAATATTGAAACAGAGCGTCTTCTTCAGCTTCCATCAGTCATCACAGTGAATCAGAACAGCACCTGTGGAAAACCTGCTGAGATGTGTTCTGATGCTGATGCTTCCAGAAGTGTCTGCTTTTCTCTGTAGAACTAAAACTTCTGTTTGAAAACGTCCTTTATGAATCAATAAATGTGTCTTTCAGTGTTTTATTATGTCATTTTATTTATTACGACATGTCCCGAACACCTCCTTCCGAGGCATCCTCGAGGCATCTGAAACAGACACACCTGAGCTCCTCAGAGTCGGCTCCTCTTGATGTGGAGGAGCAGCGCCTCTACTCCGAGCTCCTCACCCAACTCATCTCGGCTGCTTGTATCCCCGACCCCGTCCTTTTGTTGTGGATCATAGGTGAGAGACAGAACATAGATTGACCAGTAAATTGAGAGCTTCGCCTCTCGGCTCAGCTCCTTCTTACCGAGACAGACCCGTATCTCGACCACACTACTGCTGCTGATGTCGATCTCTCGCTCTATCCTTCCCTCACTCATGAACAAGACCTCAAGAAACTTAAACTAGTCCACTTGAGGTAGGATCTCTCCTCCCACCTGGAGATCGCAGGCCACCTTTTTCCAGGTGAGAACCATGGCCTCAGACTTGGAGGTGCTGATTCTCAAAGATTCCAGTTATGGTTACATTTAAAAACACTTCAACTTTAAATTAACAAGTGGTCTGACTGCGACGTGGTCCGTGCACAAACATCACAGAACTTAGGTTCAGATCAGATCAGTTCCATCACTGAGTCAACAAAAGTAAACAATCCCTACATCAGGGCTCAAGGGCCACGGTCCTGCTGGTCTTCCAGGTATCCCTGCCCACTGCTGATTACCTTTCTTAATGACATTAATACATGACGTGATGTTCAGCAGTGCTGTGGCTGCAGCTCAGAGATGGCTGTCTGACAGGATCCTTTCAGAGTAAAGCGTCACTAAGAGTTATAGTTATAGACATTATAACTCTTATATATATAATTATAAAACAGATATCTGAAAGATATTTTACAGTTTTGGAATCAGTGTCTAATTCACTAATTTCACTTCTGAGGATACAAATGAGCATCAGTTTGGAACCATCACTTTATCATCACCTTTAACCCAGATCCAGAACCAGCAGGACTAGATTCCAGGATCCAGCATCTGTCTCCACACAGCGGCTTACTGTTAAAATATGTAGAACAGTGAAGAGGAAGTTAGTTCAGCGTGTCTGTTATCAGAGACGTTCATCTGACCCCGTATCTGTTTCTGCTGCAGCTCAATGTGCAACATCAACATTTCAGCATTTTCATCTTTGATTAATCAGCACGTTCAGAAGGTCTGATGCATTAAGATAAAGGAACTTCTGTGGAACATGTTTCACAATGTGTTGTTGCTGACAGTGATCACAGTGTAACAGACAGAGGTCAAAGGTCTCTCTGTTCAGTGCTGACACCTGGCTACACCGTTTTCCAGCTCACCTTTAGGAAAGAGCTAAACAAAAGATAAATAAAGTAAAATAGCATGAGAGACCCTGAAGGAGTTAATGACTCACACAGGTTCCATTCCTCGGTCTCTGCACCACTCACTCAGAACTGAATTTCTTTCACATCACACGTCTTCAAGAACCTCAAACAAGTTGCAAACAAACAACTTTGTTCTGATCCAAGTCTGCAGAACATCGGCCTGACTGAAGAGTCCAAATATAAAATCGGAGGAATGGGAGGAAGAAGTTAAACTGATCAGGAAGCAGATGGTAAAAAAACACTCAGCTAAATGCACATAGCTGCTGAAAGAGACATTTATTGATTCATAAAGGAAGTTTTCAAACAGAAGTTTAGTTCTTTAGAAGCAGACATTTCTGGAAGCATCAGCACAAACACATCTCAGCGGATTTTCCACAGGTGCTGTTCATGTTGATCAAGGAGAACCCAAAGATGCTCTGATTCATCGTTGGAGTAGAAGCACTGACCTCTGATCAGTTCACAGCGTCACAGTTCAGCTTGCTGAGAACTCCTGCACTCTTTAATATAAAAACCACCTGACAATCAGACAACCGAGATTCTGCACGACGACCTGGCTTTTTAGCAGTTATGTTGAACATCTCATAAGGAGGGATCAGCACTTCTTGCTCTGAATCACTGTAATCTGAATACTGTTTCAGGAAGGCACCTGAACAGGTTGTAATTTGAAAGCAGGTCTTCTGACCAAAGTTGATCAGTCTTGGATTATGAGAGCTGGATGCAAAGGATCCAAACCGAATAATTCCATTGACCTGACCAGTAAACACTCGATCAGTTCTGCGGTAAGTAGTGACACACTCGTCACTATTGAGAATCAGAACAGCAGATGTCAGCCAGAAATATAAAGAGTGAAACGGGAAGTTAGCGCCGTATTTGATCCTGCTGGTCCGGACTTCATCGTTGAACGTCTTATAAAACTTTTGATATTCAGCTGTATAAACACAAATCGCCTGCATGTGATTCTTAGATAGAGCCTGATCCTGTGGATCCTTTCGCTTTAGTCTGTCATTTGCACAGTCTTCAGCTTTTCCCCAGACATCTGCAAATATTCCAGTGTTCTCTTTCACGAAGTTTCTGCCATTGCATCTGTGCAGCCGTCGTACATGTCATCAACAGCATCTTCAGCCATGTTTAGTGGGACGGGTTGTCCTAAAGTGGACTTTGGATGGATCTGAAAGACAAAAACAACAGAGGAACAGTATGTGTATTTAAAGGTAAAGAAACTGGAGATGTTCCTGTCAGTGTGATCCCAACATTTCTCTGCTGTTAAGAAGAACCAGTGTGTTCATGGTTCCTGTTTATATGTAGTGGATCTTCTCCTGTTCCACTCACCATCATGGAGTCTACAGGCAGCATCGAGCAGAGGAGGAAACACAGCGGAGCGGAGAGCAGCAGGTTCATCACTGCACAGTCTACACACACAGTCAGAAACTATTACACATAAAACTCACTAATTTAAATGGAAAAACTATTTATGGTACTAACAGATCAGGATCCGAAGATGTGATCAGACTGTGGATGAGTTCAGGACTCGACTGTATTTAGAGATGTTTTCTGAGTGTGGACGGACACGTCCTGTGGGGGTGGAGGCAACAAGAATCATCTGATCTGTGATAACATCGTGTTTCTTATATTCACCATTTTTCTTCCTGTTCCCCAGAAGCAGAAAAAGGTTCAGCTGGTGCTACACTAGTGGTGCAGCAGGTTGTAGAGAGTGGGACAGGATCTGAGCCTTGTTCGCCCTGAATTCACTGTACGTTTATCTTCCTAACATCCTGTAAGATGGAAACTCGTATAGTTTGCCAGATGGTGTTTGTCCAGCAGCTTCATGTTAATTACCCCGTCTTCTAATGAACACATAATAAAAATGAAGGCAAAAAGAAAAACAGCAGGTGTACAGACCTCTACAGTCTGCCGACTGTTTGGTGTTCCCCATTCAACACTCAACACTGAGAAAGATTATTACCCGGTCGAGGCAGATGGCCGCCCACTGTGAGCCTGGTTCTGCTTGAGGCTTCTTCCACTACAGGGAATTTTTCCTCTCCAATGTTGCCTAAAGCTTGCTCAAATGGGATTGTTGGGTTTCTATGTAATTTTTTATATAAATATTTTCTGTAAGGTCTTAAACACTGTAAAGTGCCTTGAGATAACTTCTGTTGTGATTTGGAGCTATACAAATAAAACTGAATTAAATTGAACTGAAAATTATTCACAAGTGGAAATGATTCAAGACAGTTGTCACTTTTCCCAAGAGTCAACGTCTCAGCACATTCACTCCAAGGTCAGACCCGACCCGAAGGTCTCACTGAGCAGGTTAAATGTTAAAGTCCAGGATAGCACAATTAGAATACTAAACATGTACGGTTTGTTTGGAAGGGTTCCCAGGACGAAGCTGCTTCTGTCTGAGGTTCACAGAACTGCATCTGAACAAACCACAGGAATGAAACAAGACTCCTGCACAAATGAGCCCGAAGTGAAGTTGTTGGCCTTAACGCCCAGCACCATGCATCAGAAACACCACGGCCAAGGGTTGATGATTGGGACCTGCAGTAAATCTACACCAGAAAAATAAAAGAATCAGGGTCCAGACCCCGACCCAACCAAAAGGCTGCAGAAGGACCTTAAGAGAACGATGTGGGACACGGAGAAAGTCAAACAGGGATTACTTCAAGTTACTGCTGCTAAAGGAGCATCTACAAGCTGGGGGGGTGCTCAGTAATGTCCACGTGCTTCTTATGTGAAGCACGTGGACATTGATTGACATGATTTTTGATAGTTGTTTGTCTCAGGCAGTTTTTATCAATATTAACAAGACTGAATGCTGAGTCAACACTTTATTGTATTTCAGACAAGGACAAATACTCAGAAACTCAAACACAATTTTATCTTCTCTCAGGACGTCAGTTTTTTATCTGCTTCACCTCCAGCGAAACGACACATCATCACATCACTGACCTCGATCAGGAAGAGATATGCTATAAGTTTCTATTTGTGATCAAACTTGTGAATTCCTGCAGGCTGAGGTACCGAAGGAAGAGAACGTTTCTCTTGTTGACTCACTGAGACCTTCGGGTTTATCCTCAAACTCACTTTACAGCTGAGGTCTTGTGGGAGGGAGACGAGTTTCCCTGCTGACCCGCTGTCTGGTTAATGTGAACGTTAAACCAGTCGAGGACTGGTTTAACGTTCACATTAACCTGTTGGTTCCAACCTTTCCAGTTCACACTACTTCACCCTCCTGATCCACAACATCTAACAGATATAAATACATATATTTAACTAAAAGACTAAACAGAGAATCAACTGCAGGAACAAACAACAAAGAACAACACAAACGAAACGTAAAAGGTTTTTAGAAATACTGACGCCTACAACATTTACATTTAGTCATTTAGCAGACTCTTTTATCCAAAGCGACTTACAAGTGAGGAACAAGACAAACAAACTAAATCTACAACAAACACTGAACATGAAAAGATATGATGTGAAGACTTTGGATTAAAGATGGAAAGTTGTCTTGAAGACCTCACGAGTAGTCAGAACCTAAGTTACATTAGTTTGTACTAGATAGTTGCAGTACATCACACATTTTCACAGGGCAGCTTGTAATCTGTAATCTATTACATTTCAAAAGTGCGCTTCCCAGCACTGTGCAGGTAAATCTGTCAGACAGCAGATGGTAGCAGAACACCAAAGAAACAGAACGACAAGGGTGTTCATGTCACAGAGGAGGATTTCAACCAGGAAATATTTGCAACACAGAGAAAAACACAGTTCATGCTCCTGAGAACGTCATGCTCCAGTTTCTGAAGAAAAAGAAGAAGCAGCTGATCTACAACCTGTCTTTTACAAGACAGGAAGATCTTAACTTAACTTTTTCCACATTTTGTTATGTTGCAGCCTTTTTCCAAAATGGATTCAATTCATCATTTTCCTCCAAATTCTACAAACAATAACTCATGATGACAAAGTCAAAGAAGTTTGTTTGTTTGTTTGTTTGTGAAAGAAGGTCACATGTACATAAACATTCACAGTCTTTGCTCAGTACTTTGTTAGACCACTGTCTGCACCATTACAGCCTCAGGTCTTTCTAGGTAGGTTTCAATTTTCAGATCTCAGAGATGTTCTACTCTAGGAACCACAAGTAAAACTGCAGCCTGAGAACGGAGAGTTCTGCTTGGAAGATATGGAATTATGAGTTCTTTAAGATAAGATGGAGCCTGATTATTAAGGGATTTATAAGTGAGGAGAAGAATTTTAAATTCAATTCTGGATTTTACAGGGAGCAAATGGAGAGAAGCTAACGTAGGATAAATATGATCTCTCTTACTAATTCCAGTCAGAACTCTGGCTGCAGCATTTTTGATTAACTGGAGGCTTTTTAATGAGTTATTGGGACAAACTATTAATAATGAATTACAATAGTCCAGTCTGGAAGTAACAAATGCATGGACTAGTTTTTCAGCATCACTTTGGGACAGGATGCTCCTAATTTTAACTTTAATGTTTCTCAGATGAAAAAAGGCAGTTCTAGAGATTTCTTTGATGTATGAAGTGAAGGAGATATCCTGGTCAAAGATAACTCCGAGGTTTCTTACAGTATTACTTGAGGCCAGAACTAAGTCATCAATGGTGAGAACGTGATTAGACATAGTGTCTCTGAGATTTTTAGGCCCAAACAGTATAACCTCTGTCTTGTCTGGATTTAGGAGAAGGAAATTGGAGGACATCCAGGCCTTTATGTCTTTTAAGCATTCTTGAAGTTTGACTAATTGATTAGTTTCTCCTGGTTTCATAGATAAATATAGCTGGGTATCATCTGCATAACAATGGAAATTTAAAGTGTTTCCTAATAATATTGCCTAAAGGGGAAATATAAAGTGAAAAGAATCGGTTCAAGCACAGATCACCAGGAGACAAACCATGAAAAACAAAATTCAGTCCAAACACTGACTTTCAGAAATAGTGGATATAATTCAAAAACGGACATGGTGGCTTATTAAAGGCATGTTTATGTATATATTATATAAACATATAATATAAATTATATATTATATATATATTTATATATAATATTTAAATAATATTTAATTATAACTAAATTCTAACTTTATTGAGCCCACACACACTACAGGAAGAACTTGTTGAGGTTTTATTATTTGCTCTTGGGTTTTATTTTTGGTTTGTGTAAATGGCTGAATGAGAAGCAGTGTGAAATGATTTGAATATATATAAAAGTGATTTTATATATATTCAAATCATTTAAAAAATGATTTTTTAGAATGATGCTGAATCTTGGTGAACACACCTCAGACCACTTCCGTTTGTGTTTGTGAGAAGAAAAAACATGTTCACTAACAGTTTGACCACAAAACGGAAGAAACAACAAAGTGTGAATCTGCTGGTGGGTTAAAAACCTACACTTTAATTTTCAACACTTTAACAACCCCGACTCCAAATACGTTTACTTAAATGTTATTAAATGTTTGATTTTTTAAGAATAAATAAGGTTGGATTGAGGATTTATTTCTTCTCCACTGTCAGCAGACGTTTTGAGGAGTGTGTGCGCCTGGCCGTATGTTCTATGTCTCACTTTGGTCACTCTTCTGACCACTTGGCAGACACCAACCCTGACTGCCATTATGAGTTTCTGTGATTTACAAATCACTGCATTCTGTCTTTTGAGATCTTAGTGTTTGTACATTCAAACCCAGTAACACACTGTAAAAGCAGTACTACTACACTAAGAGTATCTGCTCGGCCCCCAACTCACCGTTTATGGGCACAGGTAACAGAACAACTGTTTCTCAGTCGTTCAGTTGTAATAAACTCATCTGTTAATGCAGAATTTAGTTGTTTTAGGAGCCTGTTATTAACATCACTGCTTTAGCAACAGAGATCAACTCATTTCAAACCTGTCAGCTCTGCAGAGCAGACACCAGGTGACAAAGTCATACACAATAATGTGTGTTAGTCCCAAAGGGAAATGATCACACAAACAATACAGACAGTTATGAAGTGAGAAGTGAGTCACAGTAAATTCAACGTACCATAAAAAGTTTTTTACTTCTTTGATTAATCAGCTGAACGTGCAGCGATGCAGAGCACACACACCCTGACTCATAAGCATTCACACTATTCTTTTAACCTTTACACATTTGCCCACGTACCTTAGCTCAGTGAATGTGCACATGCAAAGTGTGAAAACTGTGCATGAGGGGGTGGGGGTGTTGTGAGATCTGTTAGCCCACAAAGGCAAAGTGAAGAAGTCTGAAGTCGTTTAATCAGAAGTGTTCCTTTTTCAACATCATCTCATTGTGAACCGGTGAGTTCATGTTTTTGGTTTATCTGATTCTTAAAATGCTGTTGATGTGTAATAATGTCACTGTGTGTGTGTGTGTGTGTGTGTGTGTGTGTGTGTGTGTGTGTGTAATACTGACACTGTGTGTGTGTGTAATACTGACACTGTGTGTGTGTGTGTGTGTAATACTGACACTGTGTGTGTGTGTGTGTGTGTGTGTGTGTGTGTGTGTGTGTGTGTGTGTGTGTAGACTGTGCAGTGATGAACCTGCTGCTCTCCGCTCTGCTGTGTTTCCTCCTCTGCTCGATGCTGCCTGTGGACTCCATGATGGTGAGTGGAACAGGAGAAGATCCACTACATATAAACAGGAACCATGAACACAGAGAAATGTTTAAGTAAAAATGTTCTGTCTATCTGTCTATCTATAATCTATCTATCTATCTATAATCTATCTATCTATCTGTCTATCTATAATCTATCTATCTATAATCTAGATCTATCTATGCTATAAAATCTATCTATAATCTTCTATCTAAATCTATCTATCGACTAGCTATCATATAATCTATAATCTATCTAGCTATCTATCTATCTATAATCGATAGCGAGATCTAGCTATCTATCTATAATCGGCTATCTATCGATCTATCTATAATCTATATCTAATATCTATCTGAGCTATCTATAAATCTAGCATAATCATATCTATCTATCATCTATCGATCATCTATCTAGCTATCTATAATCTATCTATCGATCCTCGATCTGCTAGCGAGCGAGTCTATCGAGATCTATCGATAATCGCTAAGCGATCTAACATCTATCTATCTAGCGATCTATCTATCAGCTATCTATCTAT